>NC_057799.1:435868139-436013088 GCF_018294505.1 Triticum aestivum
AGGCACGGTTGTGCTTTTGCGAGAGTCACGGCCGTGCCTCTCGAAAAGGGAAAAAATACGCGTTTTCTGTTTTTTTTCTTTCGCGAGAGTCACGGTTTTGCTTTTGCCAGAGGCACGGTTGTGCTTTCGCGAGAGTCACGGGCGTGCCTCTTTCGGAAAGGAAAAAAACGCATTTTCTGTTTTTTTTTCTTCCCACGAGAGTCACGGTTTTGCTTCCACGAGAGGCACGATTGTGATTTCGCTAGAGGCACGGGCGTGCCTCTTTCGGAAAGGGAAAAAAACCGTGCTCCCGGTTTGGTTTTTTATTTCGGTTTTTTTCGTGAAAAAAAAGTTTATCAAAACCTATCAACATGGGATCTAGTTTTGAAGATCTCGACGCGAGGAATCCAATGGTGAAAACGGTTTGAGATTTGGACGCACGGTTTAAGAGATAAAACGTTTTGAATAAACGAATCTACGAAAAAAGGGAAAACTCCCAGGTTGCGAGAAGTGGCGCGCTGCATGGGCGCCACTTGTCATGACCTGGGAAGATGTAGTGTTCTTTGCAACGAGTACTCTTTAATTAATGATTCGGGGTTGTGGGGCTCCCGCAATGGGTAACATTTAGTACCAATACATATCAAGCAAGAGCTATGTCTCGCCCATATGGAATGGCCTAAGGAGCGCGCATTGGGCTGGCTGAACACGGCAGCGTTAGGTTTTTCAACATGATTATACTTTTTTCTGCAAAATGTATAATTTTGGTATAGACCAAGGACATTTTTATACACATTGAATTCTTTTAAAATTCAAGATTAGCAATTTTATTCAATACATGTTTTAATGTCTAATTTTCTCATACACGTTGCACATTTTTTGCATACATCAAGAATATATTTTATAAACTTTAATATCCTTCAAATACATAATTAGCAATTTCTAAAATATATGCTTTCATGTCTAATTTTAAATGTATATTTAACCTTTTTGGTATACATCAGTAATGTTTGTTATACACAGTTAACATATTTGTAATACATGATTAACATTATTTTACAATGCATACGTTTTTGCAGGACATTATACATTTTTGTATACATCTAAATTACTCCCTCCGTTCCTAAATATAAGTATTTTAGAGATTTCAATATAAACAACATATGGATGTATGTAGACATAGTTTAGAGTGTAGATTCACTTATTTTGCTCCGTATGTAGTCCATAGTGGAATGTCTAAAAGAACTTATATTTAGGAACGGAGGGAGTATTTCTTATAAATGTTTAATATTTCTCAAATACGTGATTAACATTCTTACAAAAATGTGTTTTGAACATGGTTTCGTATACGTGTTACACATTTTTCAAATACACATTGAAGCTTTTTCTGAACGAGAAAATTATTTTTTTGAAATGTGTAAAAACATTATATTGTAGAAACATTTTTTTGGAATGTCACAAACACATTTATGAAGTCCATCTACATTTTCTAAAATGTACATACATTTTTATGAATGTATGAAAACATATTTCTAAAATATATGAACATTTTTTACATATTATAAACAGTTTTTAAAATGTCACTTAGATATTTTAGTGAAACATGTGACATTTTTATTGGTCGCAAATATTTTTCATACACACATCACATTTCCAAAGTTTTAATATTTTTTCAGAAATTTCGTGCAATGTACTTTTTTGTAACATAGGAGTATGTATTTACAATATGTCGAAAGATAAACAAAAAAATGTAAATAAAGAAGGAATGAAAAAGTGTGACATCAGCATGAGATGTCACGTGGTTACCAGGCTAGCCAAGTACCATCTTTCTGCAGGCGTGTCATTTTCTGAAATTGTGAACAAAACATGAACATTTATTGAATTTTGAACAAAATGAGCACATAGACGCACCTTACACATCACTGGATAACCGTATATGCCGCATTCTGCTAGACTGCTACAAAACGGCGGGGCTTCGCATATAGGGATCAAGCTAGCAAACATGTTATGGGACGACTTATTTTACAACGAGAACATAGTACGAAAACCCGGTTTTTCTCTGGTGTTTTCTTTTACTGGATTTTTCTTTTTAATTTTTACTTACTTACTTATTTATTTTTTCTGTCCTTTTCTTGCTTTTTTTTAAAATTCAGAAACTTCAAAAAATGTTCCTGTTTTCACATTTGGCTCACAATTCAAAAAGTATACGTATTTTGGAAAATGATTTTGGATCTTTAAAATTTTTCTCTTTTTAAAAATTGTTCAGAATTTAAAAAATTCCCATTTTTAGATTTTCTTACAAGTTCAAAAGAATCATGGTTATTTTTTCAAAAAATGATTGTGCTTTTAAAAAATTGCACATAATTTCAAAAAATATTCCTATTTTGTTCACAAATTAAAAAATATTCATGTTTCAAAAATTTGCTCAAGAGATAAAAAAGGTTCCCAGTTTTTAAAATTTCTTCACAAATGCAAAAAATCCCATCTTGAAAATGTGTTCAAAAATGAAAAAAAAATTCCATATTTTTCCAAAAAAAACCATGTTTATAAAAATGTATCCTAAAATCTTTAAAGTGCACACACTTTTTGGAGAAAATGAGCGGCCGCGCTCTGCCACACACATGCATGCGTTGGATTTGTCTGCTAGTGCATGTGATTGATCATTAAGTGCAGTCAGACTTATTATATCCGATGGACAACAAAACAGATTCACATGTATTTATTCCGGATCTTCAATTTTTAAAAAGTCATATCTTTCAAACCACGTGTCGGAATTCAGATCCGTTTTCACCGTTGGGTTCTTCGTGACGAAATCTTTGAAACTAGATCCCATATGGGTATGTTTCAATGAAATTTTGTTGATGCCAACTTTGATGATATATTGTGCAACTTTAGTACTGTATTGTGCAATTTTAGTACTACATCGTGTAACTTTTTCCAAAACTAATGTTTGGAGTTGCACCTTCGTATTAGGTTGCAACCTAGCAACCACGACAACTTTGATGTGCAACTAGTCTATTGCCCCGATGAAAGTCGATGCATAACCTCCTCTTGTAATGTAGTCTAGTTGCACACACATTGATGTTTAGTTGGCTTGTAATGTAGTCTAGTTGCACATACATTGATGTTTAGTTGGCAGGAAGACTAGTTACACACATATATGTTCAGTTGGCTTGTAATTTAGTCTAGTTGCACATACATTGATGTTTAGTTGGCAGGACACTAGTTGCACACACATATGCTCAGTTGGCGCGGTAATGTAGTCTAGTTGCACACACATTGATGTTTAGTTGACAGGACTATTGGCAAACACATATGCTCAGTTGGCGCGGCAATGTGGTCTAGTTGCACACATATTGATGTTTAGTTGACAGGAAGACTAGTTCGTCGAAACATCCCCATGCGGGATCTACTTTTGAAGAGCACGTCGCGAGGGTTTCAACGATGAAAACGGATCTGAATTTCGACGCGCGGTTTAAAAGATATGTCTTTTATAATTTTGAAAACCAAAAACTAATGCACAAAAAACGAACTTGAGAAACATTAATATAGCGGACATCCATCATGTAAAAAAAGACCACATAAAATGATTAATTAACAGTGTCCTGCCTTTCCTGTGACCAGGGGACAGAGGCTTACTTTATTTGGCCGGCTGCTAATGAGCGCTATCGAGCCCCCGGCCGCCAGGTAGACGCGTCCAAAATGTATTCATATAGTTCTTAAATGTTCGCACTGCGGATTAGTCACTAACATTCGCCAGCTCCCATGGCTAGCTACATTCGTCCACAAGTGCACGCGTGGGGAGGGGGGGCCGTATGTTTTTTCTGCGGATTTTTACATCGCTCGCCGCTGTAGGCTGCTCCTGCGTGGGCAGGCACAGTCAGGGGACTCCCCTGCGTGAAACTTTGACAATTTAGCCGCTGTAAGCGTCACGTAAGAGGCCCCCATATCAATGCCCGTGTTAATTACTCAAGCTAAAACCTATTTGGCGGCTTCTGTGCCAGTTAACGTGCATCTTGCTAACTGGGGCTGAAGGTGTTCTGAGGCCGACCTATCTGATGGTGCAATGGGAGAGAGCTCTTCCAGGTGTGGTAAGCTTCCCAACCTTTTTATCTGGACCGAATTTTTTTGGTTTTTTCTTTTTGTTATTCCTTACTCTTTCTATTTTCCTTCCTTTATTTTTATTTTTATTTCAAAATGCATGATCTTTTTTCAAAGATGATGAACTTTTTTCAATTTTTTATTTTTAAAATGGATGAACTTTTTTGAAATTGATTAACTTTTTTCAAAATTGTTGAACTTTTTCAAATTGTTTTTTGTTCATTTTTTGGAACTCTTTTAAAATTAATTTTTCTTTACTTTATTAAGTTTTTTCCAAACTTCGAGTGCCAACGAGTCAACTGGGTGAGATCTCCCGAGCGAGCGACTGGAATGAGCGAGCAAGTTTTTCTTAGATAATACGAGCAAGGGAGTGGAACGAGCGACCAGCTTCACGGTTTTGCTGGGCCGGCCCGCTACGCTTCGCATGCGAGCTCCAACAGCACCAACAGGTGCACAAGGCGCCGAAGAGGAACTCTCGTTACTCAATGGGTTTGTTGATATCATCTGCCACACACGAAGGATGCTGGGCTTGCTAGACTGCATGTACTCCCGCCGTAAATAAATATAAGAGCGTATAGATTACTACTTTAGTTTACTGGTGGTTAGTCGAGTGGCTTCTGGCCCACAAGTGCATATCCTGAACTTTGTGCTCTGAAAAAGAAAGAAAGAAAACACTTTGAAGCATAAAAACTCTTGCAATCTTCATGTAAAAAAAATTCTTGCAATCTTTTTCCCGAGTAATTGGCAGGAGCACCACCCCTCAAGTAGAGAAAAATGAAGTAGGTCAAGATATTTACAAGCGTGCGTTGAATGGGTTGCACCCACCCTCATAGAAAAGGCAGCACTCATAAAAGGGCATGAATGTAGATGAGCTAGTTTGCCACAAAGACTGCAACTGCCTGGTCGGAGACCACCCTGTAGGTTTGCCTGCCCTGAAGCATTGAAAACGCATCGGTTCATTTTCTTCCAAATGTGCCAAATCGTGGGACGCGAGGAGATCGTCCCACCATTTGGTTGATGCTCCACGCAGACGCAGGATATGGTAACGATCGGGATGGAGGCCGAGCCTCAAGTTCACCGTCTTCCATACCGCCTGCAAGACGAGGCATTGCAGGTGTTGGTTTGTTTTGCGAATTGCTTCCGTCCTCAAGCATTTCAACGGCCCGGAGTCCGCCGAGCTGGCTGAGTAGTGGTCTAATTCCGGCAAACGGGCCAGTAGGCATGTATTCAAATTCCAACTCCTACGACACGGGGTCTAAAGTATTATGAAAAATGGACTCGTAAAAATAGTTTAACATCTCGTGCGCGCAACGCTTTCAGTTGGGCGACCCACCCAACCACGTGCAATTTTGAAACGGAAAAATAACGCGCCGTGTGTTTCACATCACACGAGACGACGAAGGCTGTAGCACTTGTGCTAGTTTACTCCCATGTGATGAGCGTGGCAGGGGCCGTCCATACGTCCGAGCGAACAGGCACGTTCCGTCGAATCATTCGGCGTGCCAGTTCCGACCCCACTGAGTAGAGGGCGCACGGCCAGCGGTGATCTGCCGTCCACGGACCGGACCACACGGAAAGGGTGGCACCACACTGCTCTTTTTGCTCACCTCCTGGCCCATGCGTGCAGTCGCCAAACATGAATGAATGTACTATGTATATACCGGACTGCAAGATTAAACGTCCTTTTCTACGGTAAGCGTCGTTCTGCTTTGCAGTTACGGGGTTCGTTTCAGGCGTAACTTTCGCTGTACGTAGATCATATGTTGACGCCCCAGACCTGTGAGGCTTGCCAGATATAGCTGACTTTTCCCAACAAGATAGGCAATGTACATAAACAGTGAGCAGAGAGAGATGGGGAATATGCCTATGCTGCATGGACACCATTGCTCCAGCTGGAGTCCAGTTCCAGTAACATGGCGACGATTATTTTATTTTTTTTGAGACAGGCGACGATTATATATGTTGCACACCTATAGCTATAGCTAGCTCCTCTCGACGCCAACTGCCTCCCGTACCATCTGGGCCCATGCACGCCTGCCTCCCCGAGTCCCGCCCGGGCCACGCACGCACCTGCACCACCATGTGACGACCAGCAGTGGCCTACCAAGTCGTAGCTATAGTACGGCCATTTCGTCGACATCCGGCGCTCTCTCTCGTGAATCTCACGACAAATCAAAAGAGCACATCACAGATCTGTGATCTCTACGCACGCACAAATGAACAGACCTGGCCGGTAAAAATCAGGCAGAAGAAAATACTATCACTGCAGGAACGCACGGTGCCGGCGACCATCATGTCCTATTCGTCGCGCCGAGATCCAAAGCCCCTGAAAGCGACGTGGACGGTGCTCCGAATGCCCGTCGGTTTCGAGGCCGGCGACGACCAATCGCCGCACGGATCGATCGGACGGCGACCGGTGCAACTTGCGCGCCGTCTCGATCTCTCGTGTTAGGCGCCGCGACCAGGACGGCCTGTATTGCTTCTGCTACCGAGGGTGCGTGCTCGCGCTCATGACGCCACTTCTTCTTGTGCCCGGCCGGTCGACGTTCGGGCGTGACAATGGCGGGCGTGGGTCCCTCCGGGTGGTGGGTGGCTTGATTATCTTCGTCCGTACTCCGGTTCTCCGCCATGTGATCTTGTGATTTGATTCGCTTATCGTGGTATCGACAGAGACTGATATCCTACCACGCCTATCGATCTGTACCACCAACGCTATGGGCTAGTAGCTATCAAGTTTTCTTTGCCGGGAAAACCTTTTTTAAAATAGTATAGATGTAGACGCTCCTAATACGCACATACACGCATCTCTATAAACGCATGGACGCACAACCCTATCCCTACGAGCAACTTTGAAAGACCGAGCCGACATATCATTTTAAGATTTACGAAGTCGCAATAGACGTATTCGTAGTCGACAGAAACGTCTCTTCTCATTGAGCGCACATCACCAAAAGGTTTGTAATAAATTCACAAAAATACGACCATTAATGCCAACCTGCCAAGTCCAGTACTTATATCGTTGGTTTCACCACAAAGACCATAAACTTCCTAAGTTGGCTTCGTCGGGAAAGTTACTATCAAGTAGTACGATGCTTTGGCAAGACTGTTTAACAAAATACTAGTACATCGCGATGCATACGATGTTTGAAAACCACATAAGGGTATCTTCAATGTTGACGCGCAAATTTGCTCCGGCACGCGTCCACCGATGAGGTGACCAGTCCACATGCACTAATGCCGGAGGCCGCCATCAAACGCCGCCCACATATATTTCAACAACTATTTAAACCAACGAGGACGAAATTCGTGCAAACTCGGCGTATTTCATATAAAACAGACGACATTCACGCAAACACGGATTTTCATTACATTTTGAACATTTAGAAAAAAAAACATTTCGACCCTAAACCTATCCTATGGCGACGACTGCCGTCCACTTGCTTTGTATTCCGTATCCGCGACCACGTCCTCCATCTGCCGTCTCCATGAACGGCGCCGGGGTTCAAGACCCGTGAAGTGGAGGTGCGGATTTCGGCGAGGAAGAGTAGAACATGGGAGACGGACTGGCCCATATGGGACACAACGCCCTGCCGCCTCCCATGCCCGTCTCATCGCCGGGAAGTCTGCGGCCTGTTCGGCGCCGGCGCCGGTAGACGTGAGGTTCATGATGGACATGGACGGTCTGTCACTGTCCACCAGCCATGTGCGCCCCCAAAAGTTGGACGACGACGCATAGGGCACGCAGCTGGCATCCGCGTCCGCGTCCGGTTGCGCCAGAACTTCGTGAAGCGG
This sequence comes from Triticum aestivum, assembly GCF_018294505.1. Lineage (NCBI taxonomy): Eukaryota > Viridiplantae > Streptophyta > Magnoliopsida > Poales > Poaceae > Triticum > Triticum aestivum. The sequence goes on from NC_057799.1 coordinate 435,876,009, forward strand.
TGCGCATGGCCTTATAGAGTGCACGCTCGCCTTAGATTTGGCCCTCCGCCAGCCGGTGCTACTCGAGGAGGAACGAGTTGTATCTCTGCTCCTCCTGCGCCTGCCGGAATGCCGACATAGGAGCCGACGTAGGTCGCTGCTCCTCCGCCATGGTGGCGTCGTAGTGCGCTTGCGCCTGCTCCATGGCCAGGCCGGCATGCATCGATGCGTGGTTTTGTGTCATGTTGTCGTCGGAGAGCTCAGGCGAACTGGCCGGCATGCCTTGCTCGATCTGTCTGGCACGGCGGGACGGCCAGACGATTGCAAGGGTGGCCGCCTCGTGCTTCATCTCCGTCGACATGCTCTCCCACAGAGCGTTCCCGCTCATGGTCACGATGGATGTGGTGCAAGGGAGGAGGATGTGTTGTAGTGTGGAGTCTAGCTGGGTGTGGCTGCCTTTAAATAGCGGATTTCGGTGAAGCCGAGCGTTCGGGTGCGTCAATGCGTGGTGTCGGAGTTGGTTCCTCGATCAACGAGCCTGCTTAATGGCGGCATACGGACGGACGGACATTGCACGAGCGTGGTAGATATGTGTCCCGTCCCATACAACATATGTCTATCGGCATTGAACATGCGCGGACACGAGGATGCGGCGCTCTTGGCCGGCGTGCCACTTCAATGCCGGTGCTAGTGAGCGGTCCCATCCGCTCTGGACTGGCGTCAATGTGGAGCAGCCGCTCTACAGCAGCATGAATGCGGGCATATGGCACCGGGCAGGAACGCACGCGGGCGCGGGATGAGTGTTTATTTTGGTGGGCCAGGGTAATCAGGAGCGGGCGTGGCAGCAGCCCGGACGCCCGCAAATCCCCCCCCCCCACCACCACTTTGTCTCTGGTTTGTGGGTAAAAGTGCGTCCGGACCACTCAGCGGACTGATATAGATCCGTGTTGGATGGCTTCCATGGTCCAGACCGCACGGTCCGAACGTATGCAGGTGGTTTGAGGGTCTGTGTTGGAGATGCTCTAACATTGCATTGGTGGTTAGTTGGATCCAAAATAGCAGGGTTTACCGTAAAGTTTGTGATGTATCGGTCAACAACACACTCATAAACTAGCAAGCCTTTATCAACTTTCTAGTGTCCTCGTTTCCTTCCCTGGCCATAGGTGGCTAGAGTAAACTTTCTCATCCAGACTTCACCGGTAAGTCTGTGGATTCACCTCCCCTTTGCCTGCTGCTCCGACAGCCGGTGGTGATGAAAGAATGTTGGAATATTAGGCAAATTCATGATTAATTCCAGTAGATAATTCATGACTAGAATAGGAAATAGCATGCAACAATCTAGCATACTAGATGAACAGGAAAACATGCACAACAACATTGCACATGTAAGAGTAACTACATATAGAAACATGAACAGATCGCGATGGACGCACTGTCCATGCTACTGGAGCTACGTTGTTGATGATGATGTTGGCGAAGGAGATAACGATGAGTAGCACCGCTCGACTTAGATGGAAGACGACTCGTGATGACGAACTTGAGCAGTCGTGCATAGCACTTCCTAAAAACCTAATTCACCCTCTCCCGGTGCAGGATCACAAGGACAAATGGTTTCGGAGACCTGCTCTCCCGCACGCCCACGCCGGCGTTCGAGATAGAGTAGACTATGGTGGCGGCGCAAGTTGCGAGATGAGGCAAAACCCTAACTGTTTTCGATGTGTCTTTGTCCGCGGACGGTAGGAGTATATATAATAGGACCAGAGATGGTATTGTGTCCCGATCATGATCTCAAGCCAACTTGGATTCTAAGTCGTATACTTACCGGACAAGAAATAATTAACTTGTCTGTCAAGATGTCAAAAACTAAAACGGCAAAAGGAAGCCGCGCTCCTGCAAGGCAATAGACCGGATTTCGGCGGACCATTCATGCGCATGTCACGTGCGTGCCCCGGATCCGCCTAGGCGAGGCGAGCGAGCGTGCGTGTGTGGTCTCCTATTTCTCTCCTCAACACACCACTTAGGGTGTTGGAGGGAACCCATAATATAAAGAGGTCTCACACCTCCTCAACTTTTGGGTGGGACTAAACTTTAGAGCCACCACTTGCTATTTTACATACGAGCTTTGAGATTTCATAAATTGCTAATGGACCAATGATACGTCCATTTTGCATCATGTTTTACTAATGTTATTTTTATTGTTTTAAAGTTATATTTCACCTTTTTATGCAATTCTAATGCCTTTTCTCTCTTAAATTGCAAGTTACATCACAAGAGGGAGATTGTCGGCAACTGTAATTCTGGGCAAGAAAAGAGCTACAACAGAGATAGCTATTCTCCGGAGGTCCAAATGACCTGAAAACTTACATATATTTATTTTGGAATATATAAAAAATACTCGAAGAAAATATTCTAGAGAGGACCCACCATGTGTTGGGGAACGTAGTAATTTCAAAATTTTCCTACGCACACGCAAGATCATGGTGATGCATAGCAACGAGAGGGGAGAGTGTTGTCCACGTACCCTCGTAGACCGAAAGCGGAAGCGTTCACACAACGCGGTTGATGTAGTCGTACGTCTTCACGATCCGACCGATCAAGTACCGAACGTACGGCACCTCCGAGTTCAGCACACGTTCAGCTCGATGACATCCCTCGAACTCCGATCCAGCCGAGTGTTGAGGGAGAGTTTCGTCAGCACGACGGCGTGGTGACAATGTTGATGTTCTACCGACGCAGGGCTTCGCCTAAGCACCGCCACGATATTATCGAGGTGTAATATGGTGGAGGGGGGCACCGCACACGGCTAAGAGATCAATGATCAATTGTGTGTCGAGAGGTGCCCCCCTGCCCCCGTATATAAAGGTGCAAGGGGGGGGGGGTTCGGCCGGCCTAAGGGAGTGGCGCGCCAGGAGGAGTCCTACTCCTACCGGGAGTAGGACTCCCCCCCTTTTCCATGTTGGACTAGGAGAGAAAGGGGGAAAAGGTGGAGGGGAGGAAGGAAGGGGGGCGCCGCCCCCCTCTCCTTGTCCTATTCGGACTGGGGGGGGGCAGGGGCGCGCGGCCCTGCCCTGGCCTCCTCTCCTCTCTTCCACCTAGGCCCACTAAGGCCCATTAAGTTACCGAGGGGTTCCGGTAACCTCCCGGTACTCCGGAAAAATCCCGATTTCACCCGGAACACTTCCGATGTCCAAACATAGGCTTCCAATATATCAATCTTTATGTCTCGACCATTTCGAGACTCCTCGTCATGTTCGTGATCACATCCGGGACTCCGAACAACCTTCGGTACATCAAAACATATAAACTCATAATATAACTGTCATCGTAACGTTAAGCGTGCGGACCCTACGGGTTCGAGAACTATGTAGACATGACCGAGACACCTCTCCGGTCAATAACCAATAGCGGAACCTGGATGCTCATATTGGTTCCTACATATTCTACGAAGATCTTTATCGGTCAGACCGCATAACAACATACGTTGTTCCCTTTGTCATCTGTATGTTACTTGCCCGAGATTCGATCGTCGGTATCTCGATACCTAGTTCAATCTCGTTACCGGCAAGTCTCTTTACTCGTTCCGTAATACATCATCCCGCAACTAACTCATTAGTCACAATGCTTGCAAGGCTTATAGTGATGTGTATTACTGAGTGGGCCCAGAGATACCTCTCCGACAATAGGAGTGACAAATCCTAATCTCGAAATACGCCAACCCAACAAGTACCTTTGGAGACACCTGTAGAGCACCTTTATAATCACCCAGTTACGTTGTGACGTTTGGTAGCACACAAAGTGTTCCTCCGGTAAACGGGAGTTGCATAATCTCATAGTCATAGGAACATGTATAAGTCATGAAGAAAGCAATAGCAACATACTAAACGATCGAGTGCTAAGCTAACGGAATGGGTCAAGTCAATCACATCATTCTCCTAATGATGTGATCCCGTTAATCAAATAACAACTCATGTCTATGGCTAGGAAACATAACCATCTTTGATCAACGAGCTAGTCAAGTAGAGGCATACTAGTGACACTCTGTTTGTCTATGTATTCACACATGTATTATGTTTCCGGTTAATACAATTCTAGCATGAATAATAAACATTTATCATCATATAAGAAAATAAATAATAACTTTATTATTGCCTCTAGGGCATATTTCCTTCAGTCTCCCACTTGCACTAGAGTCAATAATCTAGATTACACAGTAATGATTCTTACACCCATGAAGTCTTGGTGCTGATCATGTTTTGCTTGTGGAAGAGGCTTAGTCAACGGGTCTGCAACATTCAGATCCGTATGTATCTTGCAAATTTCTATGTCTCCCACCTGGACTAAATCCCGGATGGAATTGAAGCGTCTTTTGATGTGCTTGGTTCTCTTGTGAAATCTGGATTCCTTTGCTAAGGCAATTGCACCAATATTGTCACAAAAGATTTTCATTGGTCCCGATGCACTAGGTATGACACCTAGATCGGATATGAACTCCTTCATCCAGACTCCTTCATTTGCTGCTTCCGAAGCAGCTATGTACTCCGCTTCACACGTAGATCCCGCCACGACACTTTGCTTAGAACTGCACCAACTGACAGCTCCACCGTTCAATGTAAACACGTATCCGGTTTGCGATTTAGAATCGTCCGGATCAGTGTCAAAGCTTGCATCAACGTAACCATTTACGATGAGCTCTTTGTCACCTCCATAAACGAGAAACATATCCTTAGTCCTTTTCAGGTATTTCAGGATGTTCTTGACCGCTGTCCAGTGATCCACTCCTGGATTACTTTGGTACCTCCCTGCTAAACTTATAGCAAGGCACACATCAGGTCTGGTACATAGCATTGCATACATGATAGAGCCTATGGCTGAAGCATAGGGAACATCTTTCATCTTCTCTCTATCTTCTGCAGTGGCCGGGCATTGAGTCTTACTCAATCTCACACCTTGTAATACAGGCAAGAACCCTTTCTTTGCTTGATCCATTTTGAACTTCTTCAAAACTTTATCAAGGTATGTGCTTTGTGAAAGTCCAATTAAGCGTCTTGATCTATCTATATAGATCTTGATGCCCAATATATATGCAGCTTCACCGAGGTCTTTCATTGAAAAACTCTTATTCAAGTATCCCTTTATGCTATCCAGAAATTCTATATCATTTCCAATTAGCAATATGTCATCCACATATAATATCAGAAATGCTACTGAGCTCCCACTCACTTTCTTGTAAATACAGGCTTCTCCAAAAGTCTGTATAAAACCAAATGCTTTGATCACACTATCAAAGCGTTTATTCCAACTCTGAGAGGCTTGCACCAGTCCATAAATGGATCACTAGAGCTTGCACACTTTGTTAGCTCCCTTTGGATCGACAAAACCTTCCGGTTGCATCATATACAACTCTTCTTCCAGAAATCCATTCAGGAATGCAGTTTTGACATCCATTTGCCAAATTTCATAATCATAAAATGCGGCAATTGCTAACATGATTCGGACAGACTTAAGCATCGCTACGGGTGAGAAGGTCTCATCGTAGTCAATCCCTTGAACTTGTCGAAAACCTTTCGCAACAACTCGAGCTTTATAGACAGTAACATTACCGTCAGCGTCAGTCTTCTTCTTGAAGATCCATTTATTTTCAATGGCTTGCCGATCATCGGGCAAGTCAACCAAAGTCCATACTTTGTTCTCATACATGGATCCCATCTCGGATTTCATGGCCTCAAGCCATTTTGCGGAATCTGGGCTCACCATCGCTTCTTCATAGTTCGTAGGTTCGTCATGGTCTAGTAACATAACCTCCAGAACAGGATTACCGTACCACTCTGGTGCGGATCTTAATCTGGTTGACCTACGAGGTTCAGTAATAACTTGATCTGAAGTTTCATGATCATTATCATTAACTTCCTCACTAATTGGTGTAGGTGTCGCAGAAACTGATTTCTGTGATGATCTACTTTCCAATAAGGGAGCAGGTACAGTTACCTCATCAAGTTCTACTTTCCTCCCACTCACTTCTTTCGAGAGAAACTCCTTCTCTAGAAAGGATCCATTCTTAGCAACGAATGTCTTGCCTTCGGATCTGTGATAGAAGGTGTACCCAACAGTCTCCTTTGGGTATCCTATGAAGACACATTTCTCCGATTTAGGTTCGAGCTTATCAGGTTGAAGTTTCTTCACATAAGCATCGCAACCCCAAACTTTAAGATACGACAACTTTGGTTTCTTGCCAAACCATAGTTCATAAGGTGTCGTTTCAACGGATTTTGATGGTGCCCTATTTAGAGTGAATGCAGCCGTCTCTAAAGCATAACCCCAAAACGATAGCGGTAAATCAGTAAGAGACATCATAGATCGCACCATATCTAGTAAAGTACGATTACGACGTTCGGACACACCATTACGTTGTGGTGTTCCGGGTGGCGTGAGTTGCGAAACTATTCCGCATTGTTTCAAATGTAGGCCAAACTCGTAACTCAAATATTCTCCTCCACGATCTGATCGTAGAAACTTTATTTTCTTGTTACGATGATTTTCAACTTCGCTCTGAAATTCTTTGAACTTTTCAAATGTTTCAGACTTATGTTTCATTAAGTAGATATACCCATATCTGCTCAAATCATCTGTGAAGGTGAGAAAATAACGATATCCGCCACGAGCCTCAATATTCATCGGACCACATACATCTGTATGTATGATTTCCAACAAATTAGTTGCTCTCTCCATAGTACCGGAGAACGGTGTTTTAGTCATCTTGCCCATGAGACACGGTTCGCAAGTACCAAGTGATTCATAATCAAGTGATTCCAAAAGTCCATCATTATGGAGTTTCTTCATGCGCTTTACACCGATATGACCTAAACGGCAGTGCCACAAATAAGTTGCACTATCATTATCAACTCTGCATCTTTTGGCTTCGACATTATGAATATGTGTGTCACTACTACCGAGATTCATTAAAAATAGACCACTCTTCAAGGGTGCATGACCATAAAAGATATTACTCATATAAATAGAACAACCATTATTCTCTGATTTAAATGAATAACCGTCTCGCATCAAACAAGATCCAGATATAATGTTCATGCTCAACGCTGGCACCAAATAACAATTATTTAGGTCTAATACTAATCCCGAAGGTAGATGTAGAGGTAGCGTGCCGACGGCGATCACATCGACTTTGGAACCATTTCCCACGCGCATCGTCACCTCGTCCTTAACCAATCTTCGCTTAATCCGTAGCCCCTGTTTCGAGTTGCAAATATTAGCAACAGAACCAGTATCAAATACCCAGGTGCTACTGCGAGCATTAGTAAGGTACACATCAATAACATGTATATCACATATACCTTTGTTCACCTTGCCATCCTTCTTATCCGCCAAATACTTGGGGCAGTTCCGCTTCCAGTGACCAGTCTGCTTGCAGTAGAAGCACTCAGTCTCAGGCTTAGGTCCAGACTTGGGTTTCTTCTCCTGAACAGCAACTTGCTTGCTGTTCTTCTTGAAGTTCCCCTTCTTCTTCCCTTTGCCCTTTTTCTTGAAACTAGTGGTCTTATTGACCATCAACACTTGATGCTCCTTTTTGATTTCTACCTCCGCTGCCTTTAGCATTGCGAAGAGCTCGGGAATTGTCTTATTCATCCCTTGCATGTTATAGTTCATCACGAAGCTCTTGTAGCTTGGTGGCAGTGATTGAAGAATTCTGTCAATGACGCTATCATCTGGAAGATTAACTCCCAGTTGAATCAAGTGATTATTATACCCAGACATTTTGGGTATATGCTCACTGACAGAACTATTCTCTTCCATCTTGCAGCTGTAGAACTTATTGGAGACTTCATATCTCTCAATCCGGGCATTTGCTTGAAATATTAACTTCAACTCCTGGAACATCTCATATGCTCCATGACGTTCAAAACGTCGTTGAAGACCCAGTTCTAAGCCGTAAAGCATGGCACACTGAACTATCGAGTAGTCATCAGCTTTGCTCTGCCAGACGTTCATAACTTCTGGTGTTGCTCTTGCAGCAGGCCTGGCACCCAGCGGTGCTTCCAGGACGTAATTCTTCTGTGCAGCAATGAGGATAATCCTCAAGTTACGGACCCAGTCCGTGTAATTGCTACCATCATCTTTCAACTTTGCTTTCTCAAGGAACGCATTAAAATTCAACGGAACAACAGCACGGGCCATCTATCTACAATTAACATAGACAAGCAAGATACTATCAGGTACTAAGTTCATGATAAATTTAAGTTCTATTAATCATATTACTTAAGAACTCCCACTTAGATAGACATCTCTCTAATCATCTAAGTGATTACGTGATCCAAATCAACTAAACCATAACCGATCATCACGTGAAATGGAGTAGTTTTCAATGGTGAACATCACTATGTTGATCATATCTACTATATGATTCACGCTCGACCTTTCGGTCTCAGTGTTCCGAGGCCATATCTGCATATGCTAGGCTCGTCAAGTTTAACCTGAGTATTCCGCGTGTGCAACTGTTTTGCACCCGTTGTATTTCAACGTAGAGCCTATCACACCCGATCATCACGTGGTGTCTCAGCACGAAGAACTTTCGCAACGGTGCATACTCAGGGAGAACACTTTTATCTTGAAATTTTAGTGAGAGATCATCTTATAATGCTACCGTCAATCAAAGCAAGATAAGATGCATAAAAGATAAACATCACATGCAATCAATATAAGTGATATGATATGGCCATCATCATCTTGTGCTTGTGATCTCCATCTCCGAAGCACCGTCATGATCACCATCGTCACCGGCGCGACACCTTGATCTCCATCGTAGCATCGTTGTCGTCTCGCCAACTATTGCTTTTACGACTATCGCTACCGCTTAGTGATAAAGTAAAACAATTACATGGCGATTGCATTGCATACAATAAAGCGACAACCATATGGCTCCTGCCAGTTGCCGATAACTTGGTTACAAAACATGATCATCTCATACAATAAAATATAGCATCATGTCTTGACCATATCACATCACAACATGCCCTGCAAAAACAAGTTAGACGTCCTCTACTCTGTTGTTGCAAGTTTTACGTGGCTGCTACGGGCTTAGCAAGAACCGTTCTTACCTACGCATCAAATCCACAACGATAGTTTGTCAAGTTGGTGCTGTTTTAACCTTCGCAAGGACCGGGCGTAGCCACACTCGGTTCAACTAAAGCGAGAGAGACAGACACCCGCCAATCACCTTTAAGTAACGAGTGCTCGCAACGGTGAAACCAGTCTCGCGTAAGCGTATGCGTAATGTCGGTCCGGGCCGCTTCATCTCACAATACCGCTGAACCAAAATATGACATGCTGGTAAGCAGTATGACTTATATCGCCCACAACTCACTTGTGTTCTACTCGTGCATATAACATCAACGCATAAAACCTGGCTCGGATGCCACTGTTGGGGAACGTAGTAATTTCAAAATTTTCCTACGCACACGCAAGATCATGGTGATGCATAGCAACGAGAGGGGAGAGTGTTGTCCACGTACCCTCGTAGACCGAAAGCGGAAGCGTTCACACAACGCGGTTGATGTAGTCGTACGTCTTCACGATCCGACCGATCAAGTACCGAACGTACGGCACCTCCGAGTTCAGCACACGTTCAGCTCGATGATGTCCCTCGAACTCCGATCCAGCCGAGTGTTGAGGGAGAGTTTTGTCAGCACGACGGCGTGGTGACAATGTTGATGTTCTACCGACGCAGGGCTTCGCCTAAGCACCACCACGATATTATCGAGGTGTAATATGGTGGAGGGGGGCACCGCACACGGCTAAGAGATCAATGATCAATTGTGTGTCTAGAGGTGCCCCCTGCCCCCGTATATAAAGGTGCAAGGGGGGGTTCGGCCGGCCTAAGGGAGAGGCGCGCCAGGAGGAGTCCTACTCCTACTGGGAGTAGGACTCCCCCCTTTTCCATGTTGGACTAGGAGAGAAAGGGGGAAAAGGTGGAGGGGAGGAAGGAAGGGGGGGGGCGCCGCCCCCCTCTCCTTGTCCTATTCGGACTGGGGGGAGGGGCGCGCGGCCCTGCCCTGGCCTCCTCTCCTCTCTTCCACCTAGGCCCACTAAGGCCCATTAAGTTACCGGGGGGTTCCGGTAACCTCCCGGTACTCGGGAAAAATCCTGATTTCACCCGGAACACTTTCGATGTCCAAACATAGGCTTACAATATATCAATCTTTATGTCTCGACCATTTGGAGACTCCTCGTCATGTCCGTGATCACATCCGGGACTCCGAACAACCTTCGGTACATCAAAATATATAAACTCATAATATAACTGTCATCGTAACGTTAAGCGTGTGGACCCTACGGGTTCGAGAACTATGTAGACATGACCGAGACACCTCTCCGGTCAATAACCAATAGCGGAACCTGGATGCTCATATTGGTTCCTACATATTCTACGAAGATCTTTATCGGTCAGACCGCATAACAACATACGTTGTTCCCTTTGTCATCGGTATGTTACTTGCCCGAGATTCGATCGTCGGTATCTGGATACCTAGTTCAATCTCGTTACCGGCAAGTCTCTTTACTCGTTCCGTAATACATCATCCCGCAACTAACTCATTAGTCACAATGCTTGCAAGGCTTATAGTGATGTGTATTACTGAGTGGGCCCAGAGATACCTCTCGGACAATCGGAGTGACAAATCCTAATCTCGAAATACGCCAACCCAACAAGTACCTTTGGAGACACCTGTAGAGCACCTTTATAATCACCCAGTTACGTTGTGACGTTTGGTAGCACACAAAGTGTTCCTCCGGTAAACGGGAGTTGCATAATCTCAGTGTCATAGGAACATGTATAAGTCATGAAAAAAGCAATAGCAACATACTAAACGATCGAGTGCTAAGCTAACGGAATGGGTCAAGTCAATCACATCATTCTCCTAATGATGTGATCCCGTTAATCAAATAACAACTCATGTCTATGGCTAGGAAACATAACCATCTTTGATCAACGAGCTAGTCAAGTAGAGGCATACTAGTGTCACTCTGTTTGTATATGTATTCACACATGCATTATGTTTCCGGTTAATACAATTCTAGCATGAATAATAAACATTTATCATGATATAAGGAAATAAATAATAACTTTATTATTGCCTCTAGGGCATATTTCCTTCACCATGGGCCCACAAGCTCAGGTGTTGCCCTCCCGGGGTGCGCCATGTGAACTTGTGGAGCACACATAGGCCCTCTAAAGCCCATCATCTTCTATATGAAGCCATTTTCCCTTGAAAAAAATAGAATAAGAATTTCAGGACGAAGCGCTGCCGTCTCAGGGCGGAACCTGGGCAGGAGCACTTTTTCTCTCCAGCGGAGCGATTCGACCGAGGATACTTCCCTCCAGGAGGGGGAAATCGAAGCCGTCGTCATCACGAACGCTCCTCTCATTGTTGGAGGACTCATCTCCATCAACATCTTCACCAGCACCATCTCTTCTCTAAACCCTAGTTCATCTCTTGTATCCAAACTTTGTCTCAAACCTCAGATTGGTACCTATGGGTTGCTAGTGGTGTTGATACATCTTGCGGTTGATGCTAGTTGGTTTACTTGGTGGAAGATTGTAAGGGCATTTGTATCCCTTAGATGTTTTGGTGATTGATGACAATGCTTTTGCGGACTAATCGTGTGCATTGAGTTTTTCAGAGATCCATCCTTTGGCACGAGACGATTCCCTCCCCTCGGAGTTTGAAGCGAAGACGGTGTAGTACTTTCGAATTAGTTTGGTGGACTAGTTTCGTAGGAATCACCGTACTATCAAGAGGAGGTCCGCTTTGGAAAGGCTTGGGTGGAATCATCACGTACACTTCCTTTGCACACCCTCCGAGCCTTTCCGCTTCATTGATGAGCTCGTTCCCCTCTCTCAGTGTGCCCTCTCTGGTCCCAGCGGTAGTACCGCGGGCCGGAGCGGTAGTACCGCTTGGGTGCTACAAGCGGCAGTACCGCTCCACAGCGGTAGTACCACTGTAGCCCCTAGCCGTAGTACCGCTGCGGCTTCGTGCTAGTACCGCCTCGATTCGAGGGGTCTTTTTCCGTGTCGGGTTTTACGGTACTAGCCGCGGCAGTGGGGGCGGTAGTACCGCTGGTGTGCGGTAGTACCGCCCTGACCGCCGCGGTAGTAATGCTCTGGGCCCAGCGGCAGTACCGTGAGGGGGAGCGGTAGTACCGCTGGCCAAGCGGTAGTACCGCTCTCTGCGGGGCTGAAGTGGGGGTAACGGTTGGATTGCTTTCCCCACTATAAAAGGGGGTCTTCTTCCCCAAAGTTGACCTATCTCTTCCCCCAAAAGCTCCATTGTTGCTCCAAGCTCCATTTTCGCCCGATCTCTCTCCCTAGCCAATCAAACTTGTTGATTTGCTCGGGATTGGTTGAGAAGGCCCCGATCTACACTTCCACCAAGAGAAATTTGATTCCCCCCACTTATACCTAGCGGATCTTGTTACTCTTGGGTGTTTGAGCACCCTAGACGGTTGAGGTCACCGCGGAGCCATAGTCCATTGTGGTGTTGTTGGGAGCCTCCAATTAAGTTGTGGAGATTGCCTCAACCTTGTTTGTAAAGGTTCGGTCGCCGCCTTCAAGGGCACCAATAGTGGAATCACAGCATCTCGCATTGTGTGAGGGCGTGAGGAGAATACGGTGGCCCTAGTGGCTTCTTGGGGAGCATTGTGCCTCCACACCGCTCTAACGGAGACGTACTTCCCTTCAAAGGGAAGGAACTTCGATAACACATCCTTGTCTCCACCGGCTCCACTCTTGGTTATCTCTTACCTTTACTTGTGCACGCTTATATTGTGTTGTATCCCTTTCTTGCTTGTGCGCTTGTTGTTGTTGCATCATATAGGTTGCTCACCTAGTTGCATATCTAGACAACCTACTTTGATGCAAAGTTTAAATTGGTAAAGAAAGGCTAAAAATTGTTAGTTGCCTATTCACCCCACTCTAGTCAACAATATCGATCCTTTCAATTGGTATCAGAGCCTCGTCTCTTTATTAAGGACTTTACCATCCAAAGAGTATGGTTGACGTCGTAGACGGTGTGGAGGAGCACTCCGGTGTGAATCCGGTCTCGTCTACGGGAGATGGGGGAACCGCGGTCTCTCGTGAGGAATTCAATGTGGCGTTGGACACATTGAAAACCTCCATGACGACCGAGGTCGAAAGCATGTTTAATAAATTCTTAGAAGGGCTTAAACTTTCCACCGCACCGTTGAAAGTGGGTGATCCCGCTAACAAGGTGACGGATGCTACCTCCGATAAGGGGGAAGCTACTAGCGAGAAAGCTCCTTCTTCTAGTGGTAAAAATGGGACCGGCATCTTTGCCCATGTGGAACCTCCACCTGTCTATGGTGGACCGCTCCCTTCCACTCATTTGAATCATGCCGGCCCGGCCCCTAAGATTGAGAAGAATGTAGATTTTGATTCTTGGGTCTATCGTTTTAAGCGTCATTTAAATCATGTGAACACTAACCTTTGGAGAATCATTGAAGAAGGTTTTTATCCGCATGACCGAAGTAACTTCACTCCTAGAGAAGTTGTGGATCATCAATTCAATGAGAATGCTCTCTTCATCATCCAAGAAGCAATCCCACCCGAAGATCTTCCTCATCTCCGGCCTTACACCGTGGCCAAAGATGCTGGGCTCCAAGTTGTTTCCCTCTATCGGGGAAGCGCAAGCATTCAACGCTCCAACTATGAAGTGGTGCAAGATGAAGCCGACGAGTTTGCAATGAAAGAAGATGAAGAACCTCGTGAGCTTTTTCAGAGAGTAACCAAACTCGCGGTCTCTCTCCGAGATCATGGAAGTAAGGACACGGATGACAATTGGATCAAGCGCAAATTCCTCAAGGCAATGATGCCCTACCACAAAGCCATGTCCTCCGTAATTCGTCAAAGGCCGGACTTCCACACCTTGTCATCAAGTGAAGTGTTGGATGAGTTTGTTGCTATGAGCATCTTGGACAAGACCGCCGACAATGCGGTTCTTCGCTCTCAAAGAGTAAAGAATCCCAACCTTGATCTAAAGGCCAAGGTTAGTATGGAGGAAGAGGATGAAGAGGAAGAAGAGGAGGGCAACCTCGAAGATACGAAGTATGCCTATCATGAACACATGGCTCTTGCTTCAAGGCAATTTTGGAGCAAGAAGAACACAAGGCCAAACTTCAACAAGAACAATTCAAGTGGCGCAAAGGGCAAGCAACGAGTGAGGACTTGCTTCAATTGTGGCAATGTGAGCCACTTTGTTGCGGAGTGCCCTTACGAGAAGAGGGAAGACAATGGTGGCAAGCTCATTAGAAAGGACAAGGCCAAGTCGTTCCCCAACAAGAGCAACTTCACCAAGAAGACTCCTCCCAAGGCATTGGTGGTACAAGAAGAGTACAATGAGGATGATGACGATGATGAAGATGGTGAGTCGGTTGCCATGGCCTCCGTTGCCATTGCGATGACTCCACGGATGTCTCTCTTCGACTCACCCAATGAGAACATCACCGCCAAGTGCCTCATGGCTAAAGCCACCAACAAGGTAACCCCCAACATCAAAACTACCATCATTAATCATCCTTCTTCGACGGATAGCATTGATGAACATGAGGGGACAAATGTGGAGGAAAATGAGTTTGAGACCTTTATGGGTAAACTCAAGGGTAAATCCAAGAAGCACTTCGTTGCTCTCTTGGAACAACTTGGTGAAGCCAATGACATGATCGAGGCTCACGAAGATACCATCTCTAAGATGGAGGGGCATAGTCGTGACTATGCCGATGAGATTTCGGATCTTTCCAATCCTCTTGACGAAGAGCGTGGTCTTCGTTTGGCTCTTGAGGAGTCATACAACGATGATCATGCTAAGTTAAAGAAAGATCTTGATCATGCTCTTGTTGTGTCTCGTGTGCTAAACTCCGAGAAGGCAAAACTTGGGGTTGATCTTGCTAGACTTAAAGAGGAGTTTGACATTCTCGACAAGGCTCACAAAGTCTTGAAGGGTGTTCATGCTAGCCTCAAGGAGTCTCATGGTCAACTCCAAGTAAAGCTAACTAAGGAGAAAGCCACCTTTCCTCATATGGTGTTAATTGATAATGCAAATGTTACTAACCCTTGTTGTGAGCATGTGCATCTTGTTGAGGAGAATGCTAAGTTGAAGGAGCAACTTGAGAAAGGCCTTGTGTCATGCATACAAGGTGAGAAGAACCTCAACGACCTTTTGAGAAACCAAAAGGAAGTTGTGGCCAAGGAGGGGATTGGGTTCGCACCCAAGCCCAAGAACAAGAAGAAGAATGACAAGACCAAACGACCTCCTCCTCTTAAGAAAACTTTTGTGAAGGAGGGAGAGGGTGCTTCCAAGGAGAAGAAGAACAATGCGAAGGGTGACGGTGTCAAGAAGGGCAATACCACCCCATCCAACAAAGCCGACGACTTTAATCCTTCTTATGTGTTATGCCGTGCTAGTGATGGGCATGTTTATGCCAAATTTATTAGTTCTCCTCATGAGTACATTGAATGGTCTATTTGGGTTCCTAAGACCCTTGTTACTAACATCAAAGGACCCATTACAAAATGGGTACCTAAAAACAAGCATTGATCTCTTGTAGGTGTTTGCTTCCGGTGGGGGATCATGGTTGCTCGATAGTGGAGCTACAAATCATATGACCGGAAGCAAGGACTTGGTGGTGGACATGCACAAGATTCCATCTATGCCCACCAATGTCGAGTGGGGTGATGCCTCGTCCTCTAAGGTATTGGGACTCGGCAAAGTAGTCATTTCTCATGATCTCACGATCGAGAAATTCATGCTTGTTGAGTCCCTTGCATACAATTTACTTTCCGTTCGTCAACTTGCTATCATGGGCTTTGCCACCTTCTTTGATATTGATACCGTGGCCCTCTTGTGGAGCAAGACTCTTAAAGTAGCCTTTGTTGGGCATGTCGAGAACGGTCTCTATGTGATTAACTTTTCGGAGCGACCCACTAAGACCGCGACATGCCTAATGGCAAAAGTTGACGTGGGATGGCTTTGGCATCGCCGTTTAGCCCATGTCAATATGAGATCTTTGCAAAGTCTTCTCAAGGGGGACCATGTCCGTGGACTAACGAACGTTAGTTTTGCTAAAGATCGTGCTTGCAGTGCTTGTATCGAAGGAAAGCTTCATGAGAAGGCTCACCCTCCCATGACTCTCATTTACTCGAAGAGGCCTTTGGAGCTCCTTCATTTGGATCTCTTTGGGCCTCCATCCTTTGATAGTCTTGGGGGTAGAAAGTATTGCTTGGTAATTGTGGATGACTATTCAAGATACACTTGGGTGTATTTCTTCAAGAGGAAGAGTGAGACCCAACAAACCGTCATTGACTTTGCAAATGAAGCCCAACGTCAACACAATGCAAAGATCTTGACAATAAGAAGTGACAACGGCACCGAGTTCAAGAACTACACCTTGGATGAGTTTCTTAGTGATGAGGGGATCAAGCATCAATATTCCGCACCTTACACCCCTCAATAAAACGGTGTTGCGGAGAGGAAGAACCGGACGTTGATGGATGCCGCAAGGACCATGATGGCGGAGTTCAAGTCTCCATACAACTTTTGGGCCGAAGCCATCAACACCGCGTGTCATGCATCCAATCGGCTCTACCTCCGCAAGGGCTTGAACAAGACTCCATATGAGATACTCACCGGTAACAAGCCCAACCTCAAGTACTTTCGGGTGTTCGGGTGTAAGTGTTTCATTCTCAAGAAAGGTGTTCGGTTGTCTAAATTTGAGGCTAGAGCATATGAGGGCATATTTGTTGGTTATGCTACAAACTCTCATGCTTACCGTGTCCTCAATAAATCCACGGGACTTATTGAGGAGACGTGTAACATGGAGTTTGATGAGAATAACGGCTCCCAAGTGGAGCAAAGTGGCACTTGTGATGTAGGTGATGAAATTCCTCCTCAAGCCATAATAATAATGGGTGTTGGTTTTATCCTACCCATTGAGGAACCCCTTGTGGCCGAAGGAGAAGGACAATGCTCCACTCAAGTGGAGCCATCACCAACCCAAGGCCCACACGCTTCCGAAGAACAAAGTGAAGGCCCTCAACCTCATGAACAAGACCAAGGGCAAAATCATGATCAAGACGGTGGAGACACACCAAGTGATGCCCAAGGTCAAGTTCTCTCCTCCGAGCAAGTTCAAGATCAAGAACAAGCTCAAGACGGCGCTCAAGATGATCAAGTGACCGCTCCTCAACTCACCTCCGAGGAGGAATTGGAGCGTCGTGCAACCAAGATTGCTTCCAAGCTCTCCACCAAGGGTCATCTCATGAAGAATGTGCTTGGAAGCATTCAAAAGGGGGTAAGCACTCGTAGAAAATTGGCAAACTATTGTGAACATCACGCGTTTGTCTCTTGTGTGGAACCCCAAAAGGTATATGAAGCTCTCGAAGATCCGGATTGGCTCAATGTCATGCATGAAGAACTCAACAACTTCGAGTACAACAAGGTGTGGAGATTAGTGCCAAGGCCAACGGGGAACCACAATGTCATTGGAACGAAGTGGATATTCAAGAACAAGCAAGATGCTCATGAGACCATCATCCGCAACAAGGCACGATTGGTGGCACAAGGCTACTCCCAAGTCGAGGGTATCGACTACGGTGAAACCTTTGCTCCCGTTGCTCGCCTTGAATCTATTCGTTTGTTGATTGCTTATGCTTCTCATCACAACTTTAAGTTGCAACAAATGGATGTGAAGAGTTCTTTTCTTAATGGACCTATTAATGAGTTGGTGTATGTCAAGCAACCCCCCGGGTTCGAGGATCCCTACTTTCCTGATCATGTGTCTCAACTCGATAAGGCACTCTATGGCCTTAAACAAGCCCCACGTGTGTGGTATGACCACCTTACCGAGTTGTTACAAGATCGTGGGTTTGAAGTTGGGCTAATCGACCCCACTCTTTTTACTAAGAAGGTCAAAGGGGAGTTGTTTGTGTGCCAACTATATGTTGATGACATTATCTTTGGTTCCCCTAACAAAGCTTTCAATGAGGAATTTGCCGCACTCATGACCTCAAAGTTCAAGATGTCTTCCATGGGAGAGTTGAAGTTCTTTCTCGGTTTCGAAGTAAAGCAAAGAAGAGAAGGAACCTTCATCAACCAAGCCAAATACACTCAAGACATGCTCAAGAGATTCAAGCTAAGTGATGTCAAGCCGGCGTCCACTCCAATGCCCAGCAAGTGCCAACTTGACATCGATCCCAATGGTAAAGCGGTGGATCAAAAGGTATATCGCTCCATGATTGGTTCATTACTTTACCTTTGTGCATCTAGACCGGATATCATGTTGAGTGTGGGAATTTGTGCATGTTTTCAAGCCGCACCTAAGGAAAGCCACTTTGTGGCGGTCAAGCGGATCTTTCAATATTTGGCTCATACCCCAAACTTTGGCTTATGGTACCCAAGAGGAGCAAACTTCAAGCTTGTAGGGTATTTGGACTCCGATTGGGCGGGAGACAAAGTGGATAGGAAGTCCACTTCCGGAGGGTGCCAATTTCTTGGTTGCTCTTTGGTTGGTCTTCTAAAAAGCAAAGTTGTGTGTCTCTCTCGTCCACCGAAGCGGAGTATGTGGCGGCTGGGAGTTGTTGTGCACAACTCTTATGGATGAGGCAAACTTTAAAGGATTACGGTGTCATTTGTGACAAAGTGCCTCTTTGGTGTGACAATGAAAGTGCCATCAAGATTTCTCTCAACCCGGTGCAACACTTCAAGACGAAGCATATTGAGATTCGGTATCACTTCATCCGGGATCATATTAGGCGAGGGGAGATCGAGCTCAACTATGTCAACACTCATGATAACCTTGCAGATATTTTCACGAAGCCATTGGATGAAGCAAGATTTCGTGAGTTAAGGCATGAGCTAAATATCATTGATTCGAGCAATGTGGTTTGAACCTTTGCACACCCCTCACATTCATCATGCATTCTTGTCTAGGTGTAGGCATGGACATAGGGGGAGTGTTGTTCTCTAAATGAACTCTTCCTCCCCCCATAATGCATAAACTAATCTCACTCTTTCACATTAGCCATTTTTGATGGTACTTGTGCTTCAAAGACGAGTTTTGGTCATGGGCCCAAGGATAATTCTTCGCGGTGCCATACCAATTGACTCAAATATAGGTGGCCTCGGCCACCGCCCCTTTCTTGAAGGGGCGTGTCTTCTGACCTCTTGCTAGTGTTCTTTAGGTGTCTCTTGGTTTTCTCTTCTTGCCATCGTTTTCTTTTCTTTTCTTTTGTGCCGTGCTTGTTGAGTCTAGTTTTGAGTTGCGCTGGGCGGTACTACCGCTGTTGCTGCGCAGTACTACCGCTTAGGTGCATAAGCGGTACTACCGCCCTCAGCCGCGGTACTACCGCACTAAGCGGTACTACCGCCCATCACCGCGGTACTACCGCTGAGGGGCGGGACCAGGGGGTTAAGTCGTGGGCAGGGGTGGTTTCCTCCCCCCATACCCATTTGCTTCGTCCCCTCGTTCCTTTTCGTCTCTCCAGTGCCATCTCGCCGCGGGAGGGCTCCGGCGGCCCTCCGTCTCCGGACCGTTTCTCTCCTTTTCCCTCGGTGGAGTCGATCCCCACCTCGTCCTCTTGCCATGGATGCCGGTATTGCCCCCGTTCCTCTTCTCTTCTTGTCTAGTTTTCAGATCTCGTGTTTTAGGGGCAATACTGGTTGCATCTCTAGATTTTTGGCCAAATCTAGGCTTGAGTAGGTTGGAGAGGGCAACTAGACTCTTTGGATTGGTGTTTGGTAGGTTTATTTTTGAATTTGGCATCCCCGGTAATGCCGGATCTGTAGGGATCCATGGCAGTAGGGATCCTCCGTGCCCCGTCTCGGGCGGTACTACCGCCCCTCCTGCGCGGTACTACCGCACGAGCGGCACTAAGCTGTACTACCGCCCATATGGCGCGGTACTACCGCTGGAGCGGTACTGCCGCTGTGCAGGCGCGGTACTACCGCCGGATGCCCAGTTCCATCATTCCCTACCGCATGTTGATCCATTTTTGTTGTGTTTATTTGGTTTTGATCGTTCCTTCTGGTTGTTTCCTGTGTCCGTGTGTTTGGTTCCAGGTGATGAACATCCTGAGCAGCAAGTCCGCCGTGTCAACTCCGGGCGTTCAACGTCAAAGCGGTACCGCTCATCTGAGTCTCCAGGTGGTTCTTCCAGTGCTCCACCGCCACCAGTGGGTGCTTCCTCAAGTGCTAATCCTCATCTCAAGAAGAAGACTGCCAACAGGCCAAAGTCAACTGGCAAGAAGGTGACTGAGATGACTGCCAAGGAATTCTGGGACAGGCGTCGCCGCAACCAATATGAGGAAGACCAAGAATCCAACCTTGTCAATCGCCCGTTCTGGAACCGGTTTCAGTATTCCACCTACTTTGACATGATAAAGGCTAAGAAGAACCTCTTTGTCAATGTTCATTCCATCAACATGGATGCTATGGAGAAGGACCCGGAGTACTTTGGTGATGCCCTTCAGATGTGCTCTCAGTTGAACATTCTCAGAATCATGCAGTTCAACAAGGACTTTGATGCAGTTTTGGTGGCTCAGTTCTATGCCACTGTCCACCTAGGAACTGGTGAAGACAGGACCCTGACTTGGATGACTAATGGGAAGTTGCTAGCTGTCAAGTGGAAGGCCTTCATGGAGTTGATTGAGGTGGAAGATCAAGGGCTCGAGACTCCAGTCGGGTTCCGTCCTCACCACAATGTTACCTCCACTCACAAGCAAGCCCTCTGGCCCTACTGTACTCTAAAGATCAACCCTGAGACCAAGAAGGAAACCTATGAGTTGTCTGCCTTTCTGGACATCCTTCACCGTATCTTCCGCGAGACTCTCTTCCCTCGTATCGGGAATCTGGACATGGTTCACTCCTATCTCGTGGACATGCTTCTCTTCTGCCAGCGTGAGAAGGAAGCAAACACTGGCGAGTCCCTGGACATCTCTCATGGTCTGAACTTCTATCTGCTGTTTCTGAGCGCAAGTGCCCAATTTATGCTCCGTTTATCATGTTGCTCATTGAGAAGGCCTGGAGAAGTACCTATCCCGAGGAATTGCTGGAAACTGGAGAGTTGGTTTCTCATGAGATCAAGCGTCTGAGGAAGAAGGACAATTGAGGGTCACATCACTGAGGAGGAGGAGTGGATCCAGCAGCACTGTCCGTGGACCGATTCAGATGCCGAGCAGTTTCCGACCGAGGACGGCGGTGTAGACGATCACGCAGAGTACTGATGTTCGAGATCCTCAGCATGCTCTCACCTGGAGCCGTAGGAGCGCTCTTTGCCCCTTTTGGTGTCTCGATGCCAAAGGGGGAGAGAGTTTAGGGATTTGCGTCATTGTGTTGCGAGTGTGTCTGTGTGCTTTCGTTGTGTTTGCTTCCATTTGCTTTGTTTGGTTTTGTGTTCCGTGAGACCTAAGTTCCAGACATATGGTGTGAGACATATGCTACCTTATCCTTATCATATCTTTATCTATGTCTCTTGTCATTTAGTATCTCATGAGTAGCATGCTTACTATGTCATATTTCCTGCTCTCATGTATCACGATTAGGTTGTTGGTCTCTAAAATACAGGGGGAGTGTTGATCCTAGTATGTGTGCCGTGCAGTCCAAAGCACTTATCTTGATGGCACACATCTAGGGGGAGCCCGTCTATATTTTAGAGATTTGGGGCCTGCTTATGTCCTTTGTCTGTTCCCGTTTGTGCAAATCTCGTATTGTCATCGATCCACCAAAAAGGGGGAGATTGTAAGGGCATTTGTATCCCTTGGATGTTTTGGTGATTGATGACAATGCTTTTGCGGACTAATCGTGTGCATTGAGTTTTTCAGAGATTCATCCTTTGGCACGAGAAGATTCCCTCCCCTCGGAGTTTGAAGCGAAGACGGTGTAGTACTTTCAAATTAGTTTGGTGGACTAGTTTCGTAGGGACCACCGTACTATCAAGAGGAGGTCCGCTTTGGAAAGGCTAGGGTGGAATCATCACGTACACTTCCTTTGCACACCCTCCGAGCCTTTCCGCTTCATTGATGAGCTTGTTCCCCTCTCTCAGTGTGCCCTCTCTAGTCCCAGCGGTAGTACCACGGGCCGGAGCGGTAGTACCGCTTGGGTGCTACAAGCGGCAGTACTGCTCCACAACGGTAGTACCGCTGTAGCCCCCAACCGTAGTACCGCTGCGGCTTCGTGCTAGTACCGCCTCGATTCGAGGGGTCTTTTCCCGTGTCGGGTTTTATGGTACTAGCCACGGCAGTGGGGGCGGTAGTACCGCTGGTGTGCGGTAGTACCGCCCTGACCGCCGCGGTAGTACCGCTCTAGGCCCAGCGGCAGTACCGCGAGGGGGAGCGGTAGTACCGCTGGCCAAGCGGTAGTACCGCTGGCCAAGCGGTTGTACCGCTCTCTGCGGGGCTGAAATGGGGGTAACGGTTGGATTGCTTCCCCCACTATAAAAGGGGGTCTTCTTCCCCAAAGTTGACCTATCTCTTCCCCCAAAAGCTCCATTGTTGCTCCAAGCTCCATTTTTGCCCGATCTCTCTCCCTAGCCAATCAAACTTGTTGATTTGCTCGGGATTGGTTGAGAAGGCCCCGATCTACACTTCCACCAAGAGAAATTTGATTTCCCCCACTTATCCCTAGCGGATCTTGTTACTCTTGGGTGTTTGAGCACCCTAGACGGTTGAGGTCACCGCGGAGCCATGGTCCATTGTGGTGAAGCTTTGTGGTGTTGTTGGGAGCCTCCAATTAAGATGTGGAGATTGCCCCAACCTTGTTTGTAAAGGTTCGGTCGCCGCCTTCAAGGGCACCAATAGTGGAATCACGCCATCTCGCATTGTGTGAGGGCGTGAGGAGAATACGGTGGCCCTAGTGGCTTCTTGGGGAGCATTGTGCCTCCACACCGCTCTAACGGAGACGTACTTCCCTTCAAAGGGAAGGAACTTCGGTAACACATCCTTGTCTCCACCGGCTCCACTCTTGGTTATCTCTTACCTTTACTTGTGCACGCTTAT
Organism: Triticum aestivum; assembly: GCF_018294505.1. Lineage (NCBI taxonomy): Eukaryota > Viridiplantae > Streptophyta > Magnoliopsida > Poales > Poaceae > Triticum > Triticum aestivum. The sequence continues at coordinate 435,899,059 of NC_057799.1, forward strand.
ATTGTGTTGTATCCCTTTCTTGATTGTGCGCTTGTTGTTGTTGCATCATATAGGTTGCTCACCTAGTTGCATATCTAGACAACCTACTTTGATGCAAAGTTTAAATTGGTAAAGAAAAGCTAAAAATTGTTAGTTGCCTATTCACCCCCTCCCTCTAGTCAACTATATCGATCCTTTCAAAGATTATATGTTCAGATTGTTAATCACTTATTTATCTCCTTTGGTCATGAACATGATTTGTGAGTAGTTATGTTTGTTCTTGAGGATATGAGAGAAATCTTGTTATAAGTAATCATGTGAAGTTGGTTTTCGTTCAATGTTTTGATGATGTGTTATGTTGTTCTTCCTATAGTGGTGTCGTGTGAACGTCGACTACACGACACATTATGATGTTTAAGCCTAGAGGAAGGCACTATGAGATTAGTTGTAGACGATGGGTTGTGGGGAGTGACAGAAGCCTAAACGCTAGTTTATGAGTTGTTCCGTAAGGGGTCGTTCTGGATCCATATGTTTCATTCTATGGTTAGATTTATCTTAATTCTTCTCTTGTATTTGCGGATCCTTGCGAGAGGGGTAATCATAAGTAGGTTGTTTGTTCAAGTAAGAATATGACCTTAGCTCCGGTCCACCCACATAAAACCTTATCAAAGCAGCGAACGCAAGTCAATGAATTGTGATGAAAGTAACTAGATGAAATTCCCGTGTGTCCTCGAGAACGCTTTAATCACTATAAGAAGTAATTGCGGCTTGTCTTTTGCAATAAAAAGGATTGGGCCACCTTGCTGCACCTTGTTACTTTTCCTACTTCTTACTTGTTTCCAATTATCCTACTATCTGTTACAACTACTTTACATCACTTGCAGAGAATACTTTGCTGAAAAGCGCTTATTGATTCCTACTGCTCCACGTTGAGTTTGATACCCTTACTTATTGAAAGGACTACGATTGATCCCCTATACTTGTGGGTCATCAAGATTCTTTTCTGGGGCCATTGTCGGGGAGTGAAGCGCTCTTGGTAAGTGGAATTTGTAAGGAAACATTTATAATACATGCTGAATTTTATCTTCACTTGTTACTTGATACATCTCCATCGTATCTACTTTTCCTAATGCTTTTGCTCTTGTTTTGGACTCTAATTTGCATGATTTGAATGAAACTAACCCGGATCGACGCTGTTTTCAGTAGAACTATCATGGTGTTGTTTTTGTGCAGAAATAAAAATTCTCGGAATGGAACGAAAGTTTTTGGAGAATTTTTATACAATAAAAGAAAAATACTAGAGCCAAGAACCATTGGATGGGGGTCCCTGGGGGAGCACAACCCACCAGGGCACGCCCACTACTAGCGCGCCCAGGTGGGTTATGCCCACCTGGTGGCCCCGCATACCCTATCTCCGACGCTATAAAATCACATTTTCGGAGAAAAAATCAGGGAGAAAGAATTATCGCGTTTCATGAGACAGAGCTGCCGCCACCTCCTGTTCTTCACTGGGAGGCCAGATCTAGAGTCTGTTTGGGGCTCCGAAGAGTGGGATCTTCGATCTTCGTCATCACCAACCCTTATCCATCGCCAATTCCATGATGCTCCCCACCGGGAGTGAGTAATTCCTTCGTAGGCTCGTTGGTCGGTGAGGAGTTGGATGAGATTCATCATGTAATCGAGTTAGTTTTGTTAGGGCATGATCCGTAGTATCCATTATGTTCTGATATTGATGTTGCTATGACTTTGAGATTCATCATGTAAGCTTCTTCTTCTTCTTCTTCTTCTTCTTCCTTCTTCTTCTTCTTCTTCTTCTAACTAAGGTAGGTAAAAATGCCATTTTTTAGCTAAGGTAGGAAAATAAACTAATTATATGATAGTTTGGAGCTAAACAAAGGTTATTATGCCATTTTTTTACCTAAGTGCACTATTTATGTCAAAAATGAAGTAGCTAACCTAATTATAGATCATTATTGAGCTATCCTAGGTTGTTATGCCATTTTTTACCTAAGTGCGCTATTTATGTCAAAAATAAATTAGCTAAGCTAATATAGATCATTATTGAGCTATCCTAGGTTGTTATGCCATTTTTGACCTAAGTGCGCTAATTATGTCATAAATGAAGTAGCTAAGCTAATTATAGATCATTATCGAGCTACCCTAGGTTGTTATGCCATTTTTGACCTAAGTGCGCTAATTATGTCATAAGTGAAGTAGCTAAGCTAATTATAGATCATTATTGAGCTCTCCTAGGTTGTTATGCCATTTTTGTCCTAAGTGCGCTAATTATGTCATAAATGAAGTAGCTAAGCTAATTATAGATCATTATTGAGCTATCCTAGGTTGTTATGCCATTTTTGACCTAAGTGCGCTAATTATGTCATAAATGAAGTAGCTAAGCTAATTATAGATCATTATTGAGCTATCCTAGGTTGTTATGCCATTTTTTACCTAAGTGAGCTAATTATGTCATAAATGAACTAGCTAAGCTAGCTATAGATCATTATTGAGCTATCCTAGGTTGTTATGCCATTTTCTAGCTAACAAAGCATTTGTTAAGCAAAACACTTGGGAAAACTTACCATAATCTGGGAGGTGAAGGACCGGTCGGGGTTGCGCCACCGCGAGACGGAGAAGGATCGGTTGATCCTTTGTGGGAGGCGTGCTGCACGAAAGATCACTTGCAATGTTTAGTTAACATGATGCAACTGAAATGTGAATACTAGTAACTATTGACCATTCAAATGAAACTCACCGTGTCCGCTGTAGCAATCTGGGGCATCGGCGGAGGGGTCTGGCCAGTTTTCTCGCACACGGACTGCACATTTTGTTTTCATGAGTCAGTCATATTAGTTAGTAATGAAACGAACATCACGTGCATGATTTGGCTAGTATGCGGGAGAAACTTACCACGAGGAGCTCGTATAGGGCCCGGTGACCCGCGTCATTCCGGTTCCTCTCCGCCTCCAACAAAATAGCCATTCTCTCCTCCATCTCCCTCACCTTCTCCTCCGCCTGCCTGCTTGCCTCCGCCACAAGCTCCTTGGCCCTAGCCTCGATAGCGAGCTCCATTAGCCGTGGTTGAGGCCTCATCTCGGGAAGAGACTTCGTCTGGCACTTCTTGATCTCCGGGAGACTTCTAGGACAACGTATGAGTCCATACCCAATGGCTATTGAGCCATGTCTCCTCCCATCACCAGATAGCATCACGAGCTCAGGATCAAAAGGACTCTGGCTCGGGTTGAACTCCTCACCTTTCATCTTCTTCCCCCCAGTCTCTGTACCTCACAAACTTGTCGTGGGAGGAGATGTTGGTGAAGCTCTCTGGATGATCGAGGCCATCCTCCGAGAATGCCTTGGCCTTCTTGTACGGGGCACTATGGGCCATGGCATAGAAGTCGTACAACGGCGGCACCTCCTTCTTGTTGTGTCGTGCCTGAAAGAGAGGAACAGGGTAAATTAGTAATTAAATCTAGCATGAAGAATGAAATTGCATGAATCGTTAAGGGCTCGAACCACATACCCAGTGATCCCCGTACTCAAACAGGTTGGAGCTCCCTTGATGGTGCGGCACACCTTGCATCTGGGCACGCTTGTCCCTGTTCTTGTTGTGGATGGCTAGCCATTGGGGAGAGCACCTCTCATCCACCAACCTCTCCCAACAGTCCATCTTATCCGCACACCATCTCAGGGGCGCCTAAGTTAGACAAAGAGAAATTTAAGCGCTACGCCTATGAATCAAATCAAGGAAACTAGTACAAGGCCTTAAGAATAGGTAATTACCTTCATGTACTTGTCCTTACTCAGATACTTGCTGAGGCCCTTCTTCTTCTCCCTCCTGATGTTAGTTGAGGCGTAGTAGTCTCGAACACACTACACCCGAGCCTCGTGCCGTAGGTTCTGAAATAGGCGCTTGCACTCGGCTTTGAGAACCATAGCCGCATCCACCTCATGTTCCTCAAGACACCTGTAGAAGGTCTGCAATCAAACAAGGGGCAACATTGATTAGTACAATCACTAGGTACTGTTGATTCTTAATTCTGTAAAGGGGAAATTACCCCAAACCACCATCTCACAATGTCGGCCAACGTCTCGCACACAACACCGTTGACCATCTCCCCCCGCGGGGCCGGGGCAGCCTCATACAACTCCCAGGTCAGTTCTAGCTGTGGAAGCTCACCCTCACCGGGCAACATGACCCACCCGGGAAGTGGTGCCGGACTAGAGTACCAAGGACCTAGTTGGGTCTGCGGACCTTATCTGCATGTATCCAACCCCTGCAGTATGACAAGACCAACACATTAGATATTAATTTGAACAAACATGAAGGCAAAAGGTTAAAAAAGACTAAATGCACTTACTTCTCCCTGTTAGGCTGAATCAACCACCTCTGGTTGCGGGTCGCCGGCACGGATGGTAGGTTAGTACCACCCTGCTGGTAGACCTTCTTGACCCCCTCAACTAGCTCGCCCTTGTTGTAGCTATCATCAGATAAGGTCTCCTCGTGTAACATACCAAATTTCCAATTTGGAATGTTATACATTAGATCATCATTGCATAGCATATTTTATTGCATTTTGACAAATCCTCGATAAATCCTAAGCAACTCAAGGACCCTCGGAGAGAGTTGGGGATTTTTTTTCGATTTTTCATATTTGATTTTTATCAAATATAAAACGAGGATTTTGGTTTTAATTATTTTTCTCTCCGAAAAATATTTCATATTAAAATAAATGAGAGGAGAAAATATGACTTCTCCAAAATAATTGAAATATTGGAGGAAAAATATTAAAATCAAATATTGGATTTTATTTGCAATTTTAATTGCATTAAAAAAATTGCAAGTTTTCAAAACTGCATTTTTGGGTTAAGAAAATGTTCACCTTGTTCTAATTATTTTAATTAGACGGGGAAATTTTGTTTTATCATTTATGGATTTTTATTTATTTTTCTGTGATTTTTTTAGATTCGGCGATTTTTTTTTTAAAAAAACCCGCGCCCGACTGGGCCGAGCCCAGCCGAGCCAGGCTGGCCCGCCCGCGTCGTCTCCCTCCCGCACACGCTCGCGCCGCCGCCACCGAGTCCGGCTCGGACACGCCGCCCCGCCGCCGCCTTGCCCCCTCCTCACGCCACCCCTCCCCCTCCTTAAATACCCCCACCCCGCCTCCTCTCCTCACCCTGCCGCCGCCCCAACCCGCACCCGCCGCCGCCGCTCGCGCCGCCTCGCCGCCTCCCGCCGAGCCCCGCCGTCGCCCGAGCCCCGCCCGAGCCCCGCCGCCCCGCCGGAGTCCCGCCGGAGCTGCCGCCGAGGTAGCCGAGCCGCCGCCGCCCGAGTCCGGTTTAAAAAAAACGATTCGGTTTATTTTCTTTTCTAAACCCTAGTTTTCGGTTTTTTAGATCGGTTTATTTTTTTCGGTTTTATTACTTAGTGAACGTTCACCGACCCGTTCGTTTTAACGAACGTGTTCGTCGGATTGTCGCTGTTAACGAACGTCCGTTCGTTTAACTGTTCGTCAGTTTTTCTTTTTCGTCGGATTTTCCGCGATTATTCCAGATCGCGATTTCCGATCAGAACTTCGTTTTCATTTAACTTTTCGCTCGTTTATCGGAATCAGGCGATTCAAGCACCTAGAGTTTCGTCTCGAAATTCTCTTTCCGTTTAACCTACTCAAACAAGTTTCTGCTACTGTAAAATTTGACCTAGATCCAGATTAGAAAACGAAGCTTGTTTCTTTCGCCGTTTGATTTTCGTTGCTTCGTTCGATTTGATTCTTTTTGCAAACCGGAGTTCTTAAGTTGAACTTTCTGGTTGGTTCTTTTATTTGAGTTTTACTTGTGCATTAGATGAGTACTTATTGTTTGCTTGTTTGTTTGTGATAGAGTACCCGGAGTGCGCCGCTTGTTACTTCGAATCTCTAGGTTTCGCGGATCATCAGCAAGGCAAGTAACACTTTGATCATACTTTTCCATACCCAGTTTTTATTGCATTAGATCAATCCTCATACACTGCATGGTTAGGATCTAATTAAACTGTGGGTACTGGGAAGTAGTTGCGGTAGTACCTATTACCTGTTTTATTTATCAAACCCTTGGGAGTTACTTCTACGTTTGCTTATATTGCCATTCTATGCTTGTAGACGTGGATTGGGTTTGAGAGATATTCATGACAGATGTGAGATTGTTAATTAATGGTTTACTTAAGGTGGCAACTAAAACTCACATCTGGGTGGATTGAGGCACCTGGAGAACCCAGTGCTGCATGTATTTTTGGATATCCCGGAGTACCCGTGTGATCATCCTATGGACCGCCACCCAGGCTCAAAGGGATCATGAGATTATTCATGCTAGAAACTTCCGTGTGCAGCCACAAGCTATTATGGGCTCTAGCATAGTTGATTAAGTTGTGTGAGCTCTTGAAGAGGTAGACTAGCAGATGTAGGGGATGTAGGTGGTACGGTCTACCCAGAGTAGAGAGTTAACGCTTCTGAAAGACTGTCTCGGTCATCCGTTTCTCAAACATCATGCAGTGCGAGAATCAAGCGGAGGCGATCGAGTCTTGTGGGGAAAAGTGCACAAACCTCTGCAGAGTGTACAAACTAATCATGGTTAGCCGTGTCCCCGGTTATGGACAACTTGAGTATCTAGTACCTGGATTATCATGTGAATCTCATCACCATGTTACTTTAATTAATTTTGTTGGGTTAATGATGATACTTAATTGGGATTGAGTTGGAGGTACCTTCTTAATGTTTAACAACCACCATGATAGTTAAATAAAATTTATTCCTTTGCAGTAGGGAAAAATTGGCTTTTCGCAAAACTGTAACCATAGAGCTTTCCACCGGCCAAATATGCATGTAGTATAGCATTATTATGTTCATTATTCTCTATGTGTTACCTTGCCAGCATATTCCATGTGCTGACCCGTTTTCGGGCTGCAATGTTTCATGTTGCAGACTTTTCAGACGACGAGTAAGGTGCCTTAGGTCGTGGTCTTATACTCAGTGATGCCGTTGGAGTTGATGGACTCACTTATCTTCGAAGCCTTCCGTTGTTATCGTTTTTAGATGGCCTTAAGCCATATTTATCATACTTATTCTCTTTTGAGATATTCGTCGTAATAAGTGTGTGATTGCTACTCAGTTATAAATCCTCCATTTGTACTGTGCGTGTCAGCATTACTGATCCAGGGATGACACTGGTGCACAGCAGCACAGACTGTTTGAGGTCTGGTCGCTACAAAGGTGGTATCAGAGCAAACGCTGACTGTAGGACACGACCACTAAGCTTAAACCCTAGAACACTTCTCTCTTCTCAATTCTGACCGCTCTCCACTTCTACTCTTTTAGGAATGGCGGATGCAAGGAGCAAGTTTATGCAACTAGATGAATATACGCCTTTTGGACGTCACTTGAAGGAAGTCACTAAGTACTTGAACATAGGAATACCAAGCATCACCGGAACCTACAACGCACATTACCTGAAGAGGAGAGCTGGAAGATTCAAGTTCAAGTTCCAGGAAGGACGTTTGCGCCAGTCACTGAGCCTATAAAATTGGCTTTTGAAGCACCAACCTGGAGTTTAGGGAAGAGCATGGCAGCCCACATCGCTATGGGACGCATTAGAGAAGTCTACCACAGGGAGCTTAAGGATACTATTTATCAGATTTGTGGACGCCGAGACGAGCAATGGGAGATGATCAGCACCAAGAAGGATGGATCCATTGCAGCCTTCATCCAGGAGCAAAACCAACACATTCGTCGCCAGGAGAACCAGATGTGTTCGGACAAGACAGATCTGAAGAAGGCATTGACGAAGATTAAGGAGCTGGAGGAAGAACTCAAGGCTACACGCGAGGATTATTTGGAGGAAATCGTCGCACTAGTAGGGAAGAATGACGACCCGGAGAAGAAGATTGGAGTATTCATGGGAAATCCAGTACCAAAAGCAGAAGATGATGAATGCGCTTGCCCGGATAACTACATCATCATCGACGACACCGACTCGGACCCCAGTGAAGATGACTTTGTTGATGAAGCTGGAGCAGATATCATGGAGTCTTCGACTGATCAGAATTTCTAGTAGACCACCATATCAGTAGTAGTTTTCCCCCATTTAATAGTATAGTTCAAGCACTTTTGTAACGCTAGTTAGATCGATTGTATGCCTTGTTTGAATTGATTGAGTGATATTGATTGTGTTTGTCTCATGAGCATATGGGTAGTGTTTTCCCTCTAGACCTCATTCTATTCTAAACTCTCATCTTTTCTAACCTATCAGATGCCTCCGAGACGCGACACCGGATTTGTTTTCCCACCGGAGATCACCCAGTTGATTCAGCAACAGAATGCCCTGATGCAAGTGTTAGTACAGAACCAAGGCAACAACAACAACAACCCACCACCACCACCTGTTGATCACTTAGCCCATTTCTTGAGGCTAAATCCGCCGGTGTTTTCCAGCAGCACCGAGCCGATTGTTGCAGATGATTGGCTCCGCAAAGTTGGAAGAGAGTTGGCCACTGTAGGATGCACAGATGCGGAAAGAGTGCGTTTTGCCGCACATCAGCTTGATGGACCCGCAGCATCATGGTGGGAGAATTACACAGCCACACACCCTATTGACACTGTCACATGGGACCAGTTTCAGCAAGCTTTCCGTACAGCCCATGTTTCAGCAGGAGCTATGGCCATGAAGAAGCGTGAATTTCGTAACCTACGCCAAGGAGGACGCACCGTAGGCTAGTATGTGGAGGATTTCAGTAAGTTAGCACGTTATGCACCAGATGACGTTGCTACAGATGCAGCCAAGCAGGAGAAGTTCCTCGAAGGATTGAATGATGTGCTGAGCATGCAGCTAATGGTAGCAACCTTCAACAACTACCAGGAGTTGGTAGATAGAGCACTCATGATTGAAGGGAAGCAGCAGCAGATTGAGAACCGTAAGAGGAAGTATGAACAAGGGAAGTATAATTCTGGAGCTCAGCAGAAGCCACGTTTTGCCCCGAAACCGGGAGGACAGTTTTAGCATACCCATGGAGGAGGTAGTTCGCACAACCCTAATGGCTCCAAGAATGGTAATGGGAATGGAGGAAGCAACGGACAGAACCACACCAATCCTTCAACCCCAGCCAAGAGGGATCTAAGTCACATTACTTGTTTCAAGTGCTAGAAGACTGGACATTATGCAACTGATTGTCCTGAAGCCCAGAATGGAAATGGCAATGGAAGCTCTGGGAAGAAGCCGAACCCTTTCAACAAAGGACATGTGAACCACGTGAGCGTGGAAGAGGTTGAAGCACAGCCTGATGCAGTAATAGGTAAGTTTATGGTTAAGTCATTTACTGCACTCGTTCTTTTTGATACTAGTGCATCGCATTCATACATATCAAGGGGATTTGTGGATAAGTATAAACTGCCAACCCAAGCCCTTAGGTCACCCATGTTAGTAACCTCGCCAGGAGCAGAGTATATGGCTAGTTTATGGTGTGAACAGTTACCATTAAGGATTGGTAACTACCTGTTTCCCTCAGACCTAATAATCTTGGAATCACAAGGATTGGATGTGATATTAGGCATGGATTGGTTATCAAAGTATGAAGGGAACATTGAGTGCGCCAGTAAGTCGATTTTGCTTACCACCCCAGAAGGAAGAAGGATTAAGTATGTATCCCGGCATATGCCGAAGAGGATTCAAGTGAATTCCTTATCAGGAGTTGTACAGGAGGAAGTACCAGTGGTGAAGGATTACCCGGATGTATTTCCAGAAGAGTTGCCAGGCATGCCACCGGATAGAGACATTGAATTCTTGAATGAACTTTTGCCAGGCACAGGGCCAATATCTAAGAGACCGTACATGATGCCCGCAAAAGATTTGGAGGAGATTAAGAAGCAGATTAAGGAGTTATTGGATAAAGGCTATATTCGCCCAAGTTCGTCACCTTGGGGATCACCAGTACTTCTAGTGGAGAAGAAAGATGGATCGTTGAGGATGGTTGTTGATTACCGTGGATTGAATGAAGTGACCATCAAAAACAAGTACCCACTACCGATGATCAATGATTTGTTTGACCGCCTACAAGGAGCTAAAGTATTTTCCAAGATCGATCTACGATCAGGATACCATCAGTTAAAGATTCGAGAGCAGGATATACCTAAGACGGCTTTTACCACCAGATATGGGCTATATGAGTATACCGTTATGTCATTTGGTCTGACTAACGCACCTGCCTATTTCATGAACCTGATGAACAAAGTGTTTATGGAGTTTTTGGATAAGTTCGTCGTGCTGTTCATTGGCGATATTTTAGTCTATTCCAAGAATGAAGAAGAGCATAAGGAGCATTTGCGTTTGGTACTTGAGAAGCTCAGAGAACATCAGTTATACGCCAAGTTCAGCAAATGCGAATTTTAGCTGAAGGAAGTTGGATTCCTCGGACATGTTATATCCGGAGAAGGAATAGCAGTAGACCCCGCCAAAGTTGACACAGTAACAAGTTGGGAATCACCCACGTCAGTTGGAGAGATCCGGAGTTTCCTTGGACTTGCAGGATACTACCGGTTCATCGAGAATTTCTCGAAGATTGCAAAGCCCATGACTGAGCTATTGAAGAAGGACACCAAATTCAATTGGACTGAGGAATGTGAAGCTAGTTTCCAAGAATTGAAGAAACGATTGGTTACATCACCAGTGTTGATTCTGCCAGATCAACGCAAGGATTATGAAGTTTATTGCGACGCTTCTCGTCGAGGACTTGGAGCAGTGCTTATGCAGGAAGGAAGAGTTGTGTCATATGCTTCACGACAACTTAAACCCCATGAGAAGAATTATGCCACGCATGATTTGGAGTTAGCAGCCGTAGTGCATGCGTTGAAGACATGGAGACATTTTCTCATCGGAAACCATTGTGAGGTGTACACGGATCACAAGAGTTTGAAGTACATTTTCACGCAGAAGGAGTTAAATCTCAGGCAGAGGAGATGGTTGGAGCTTATTAAGGACTATGATATGAGGTTGCATTATCACCCAGGGAAGGCTAACGTAGTAGCGGATGTGTTGAGCCGCAAGAGCCATGTCAACACACTCATGACAAGAGAGTTACCCTAGGAGTTAGCCGAGAATCTTCGCGAGCTATGTTTGGAGATAGTTCCAAGAGGCTATTTAGCGACATTGGAGATTCAGTCTACCTTGATGGAAAAGATCAGAGAAGCTCAGAAGACAGACAAGGAGATTGACGAGATAAAGGAAAAGTTGAGCAAAGGAAAAGCCAAGGGATTTCGTGAGGATGAGTATGATACCTTATGGTTTGAGGACCGCGTTTATGTGCCCAATGATCCGGAGATCAGGAAGTTGATCTTGCAAGAGGCCCATGATTCACCGTACTCGATTCACCTAGGAAATACCAAGATGTATTTGGATTTGAAGGATACTTTCTGGTGGACCGGAATGAAGAAGGATATTGCGGAGTATGTAGCAGTTTGTGATGTGTGTCAGAGAGTGAAGGCAGAACATCAGAAGCCAGCGGGATTGCTACAACCATTGCCGATACCCGAATGGAAGTGGGATAAACTAGGCATGGATTTTATCATGGGATTGCCCAGGACTCGTTCGGGCTATGACTCAATATGGGTTGTAGTCGACCGTTTGACAAAAGTAGCTCATTTCATCCCAGTGAAGACCACTTACACCAGTGCTAAGTTGGCAAAGATATACATGACCAGAATCGTATGTTTGCATGGAGTTCCGAGGACCATTGTATCAGATAGAGGAACCCAGTTTACCTCAAAGTTTTGGAATCAGTTACATGAAACTTTGGGAACCAGGCTAGAATTCAGTACAGCCTTTCACCCACAGACAGATGGACAGACCGAGAGAGTCAATCAGATTTTTGAAGACATGTTGAGAGCTTGTGCACTAGATTATGGATCTAGTTGGGACGACAATTTTCCATATGCAGAGTTTTCTTACAACAACAGTTATCAAACCAGTTTGAAGATGGCCCCTTTCGAAGCTTTGTACAGAAGAAGGTGTAGAACACCATTGTTATGGGACGAAGTTGGAGACCGTCAGTTGTTTGGACCAGATTTGATTAAGGAGTCTGAACAGAAAGTGAGGTTGATTCGCGATAGGCTCAAGGTAGCCCAGTCCAGGCAGAAGAGTTATGCGGATTCTAAACGTAAGGAGATAGTTCACGAAGTCGGAGACAGAGTTTATCTTCGAGTATCACCACTTCGAGGAGTGAAGCGCTTTGGAGTTAAGGGAAAGCTAGCGCCCCGTTTTATCGGACCATACAGAGTTTTGGAACGTATGGGAGAAGCTGCCTACAAGCTGGAATTGCCTGAAGGATTGTCAGGAGTTCATGATGTATTTCACGTTTCCCAGTTGAAGAAGTGCCACGCAGAGATACAGTGCCACTGGAAGCGATTCAACTGGAAAGTGATTTGACCTATGTGGTGAAACCAGTTAAGATTCTTGAGTATGCCAGCCGAGTCACCCGCAGTAAGGTTATCAAGTTTTGCAAAGTCCAGTGGAGCCACCATACGGAAGATGAAGCCACCTGGGAGCGAGAGGAAGATCTACGGAAGAACCACTCTCACCTATTTTCTAGCCAACCCGAATCTCGAGGGCGAGATTCATCTTAAGGGGGTAGGTTTGTAACATCCCAAATTTCCAATTTGGAATGTTATACATTAGATCATCATTGCATAGCATATTTTATTGCATTTTGACAAATCCTCGATAAATCCTAAGCAACTCAAGGACCCTCGGAGAGAGTTGGGGATTTTTTTTTGATTTTTCATATTTGATTTTTATCAAATATAAAACAAGGATTTTGGTTTTAATTATTTTTCTCTCCGAAAAATATTTCATATTAAAATAAATGAGAGGAGAAAATATGACTTCTCCAAAATAATTGAAATATTGGAGGAAAAATATTAAAATCAAATATTGGATTTTATTTGCAATTTTAATTGCATTAAAAAAATTGCAAGTTTTCAAAACTGCATTTTTGGGTTAAGAAAATGTTCACCTTGTTCTAATTATTTTAATTAGACGGGGAAATTTTGTTTTATCATTTATGGATTTTTATTTATTTTTCTGTGATTTTTTTAGATTCGGCGAATTTTTTTTCAAAAAAAACCCGCGCCCGACTGGGCCGAGCCTAGCCGAGCCAGGCCGGCCCGCCCGCGTCGTCTCCCTCTCGCGCACGCTCGCGCCGCCGCCACCGAGTCCGGCTCGGACACGCCGCCCCGCCGCCGCCTTGCCCCCTCCTCCACGCCACCCCTCCCCTTCCTTAAATACCCCCCACCCCGCCTCCTCTCCTCACCCTGCCGCCGCCCCAACCCGCACCCGCCGCCGCCTCCCGCCGAGCCCCGCCGTCGCCCGAGCCCCGCCGCCCCGCCGGAGCTGCCGCCGCCCGAGTCCGGTTTAAAAAAAATACGATTCGGTTTATTTTTTTTCTAAACCCTAGTTTTCGGTTTTTTAGATCCGTTTATTTTTTCGGTTTTACTACTTAGTGAACGTTCACCGACCCGTTCGTTTTAACGAACGTGTTCGTCGGATTGTCGCTGTTAACGAACGTCCGTTCGTTTAACTGTTCGTCAGTTTTTCTTTTTCGTCGAATTTTCCGCGATTATTCCAGATCGCGATTTCCGATCAGAACTTCGTTTTCGTTTAACTTTTCGCTCGTTTATCGGAATCAGGCGATTCAAGCACCTAGAGTTTCGTCTCGAAATTCTCTTTCCGTTTAACCTACTCAAACAAGTTTCTGCTACTGTAAAATTTGACCTAGATCCAGATTAGAAAACGAAGCTTGTTTCTTTCGCCGTTTGATTTTCGTTGCTTCGTTCGATTTGATTCTTTTTGCAAACCGGAGTTCTTAAGTTGAACTTTCTGGTTGGATCTTTTATTTGAGTTTTACTTGTGCATTAGATGAGTACTTATTGTTTGCTTGTTTGTTTGCGTTTGAGTACCTGGAGTGCGCCGCTTGTTACTTCGAATCTCTAGGTTTCGCGGATCATCAGCAAGGCAAGTAACACTTTGATCATACTTTTCCATACCCAGTTTTTATTGCATTAGATCAATCCTCATACACTGCATGGTTAGGATCTAATTAAACTGTGGGTACTGGGAAGTAGTTGCGGTAGTACCTATTACCTGTTTTATTTATCAAACCCTTGGGAGTTACTTCTACGTTTGCTTATATTGCCATGCTATGCTTGTAGACGTGGATTGGGTTTGAGAGATATTCATGACAGATGTGAGATTGTTAATTAATGGTTTACTTAAGGTGGCAACTAAAACTCACATCTGGGTGGACTGAGGCACCTGGAGAACCCAGTGCTGCATGCATTTTTGGATATCCCGGAGTACCCGTGTGATCATCCTATGGACCGCCACCCAGGCTCAAAGAGATCATGAGATTATTCATGCTAGAAACTTCCGTGTGCAGCCACAAGCTATTATGGGCTCTAGCATAGTTGATTAAGTTGTGTGAGCTCTTGAAGAGGTAGACTAGCAGATGTAGGGGATGTAGGTGGTACGGTCTACCCAGGGTAGAGAGTTAACGCTTCTGAAAGACTGTGTCTCGGTCATCCGTTTCTCAAACATCATGCAGTGCGAGAATCAAGCGGAGGCGATCGAGTCTTATGGGGAAAAGTGCACAAACCTCTGCAGAGTGTACAAACTAATCATGGTTAGCCGTGTCCCTGGTTATGGACAACTTGAATATCTAGTACCTGGATTATCATGTGAATCTCATCACCATGTTACTTTAATTAATTTTGTTGGGTTAATGATGATACTTAATTGGGATTGAGTTGGAGGTACCTTCTCAATGTTTAACAACCACCATGATAGTTAAATAAAATTTATTCCTTTGCAGTAGGGAAAAATTGGCTTTTCGCAAAACTGTAACCATAGAGCTTTCCACCGGCCAAATATGCATGTAGTATAGCATTATTATGTTCATTATTCTCTATGTGTTACCTTGCCAGCATATTCCATGTGCTGACCCGTTTTCTGGCTGCAACGTTTCATGTTGCAGACTTTTCGGACGACGAGTAAGGTGCCTTAGGTCGTGGTCTTATACTCAGTGATGCCGTTGGAGTTGATGGACTCACTTATCTTCGAAGCCTTCCGCTGTTATCGTTTTTAGATGGCCTTAAGCCATATTTATCATACTTATTCTCTTTTGAGATATTCGTTGTAATAAGTGTGTGATTGCTACTCTGTTATAAATCCTCCATTTGTACTGTGCGTGTCAGCATTACTGATCCAGGGATGACACTGGTGCACAGCAGCACAGACTGTTTGAGGTCTGGTCGCTACACCTCGACATCATCACCATGGTCACTAGTCTCTGGAGTCACGTGTGATGAAGACTCTGGGACCGGAGTCACCTGTTAGGAAGACTGTGGGACCCGAGTGTCCTGGGAGGAAGACACTGGGACCCGAGGCTCATCGACCCGAGGCTCGGAGACCAGAGGCTCGTCGACCCGAGGCTCGTGGACCGGAGTCCGACATGGGTCCAGGTCAGACGGGTCCACCTGAGACGAAGCACTCTGGTGGTTTGGAGACTCAGCGGAGGGTGGCGGCGAGGAAGGCAGAACAACCTTCCTACCTCTCCCAGCACCCCGTCCACCTCTCCCTCCACCCCTCTTCTTCCCCCGACCTCCTCTCCCGTTCGAAGAAGAAGCACCCGCCGAAGGTGCTGGGGGTGTATGCATGCTGTCTACCAGCACTCTCCGAAGGTTCTGGTGTGGAATAACAACACCCCTCCCACGCGCCGAGGTAGGAGGCTCGAAGCGCTCTGGACCCAAGCGCACCATCTGTCAACACCTGCAATGACAAAGAGTAAACGAAATTAGTACAACGTAAACATAATAAAAAAATAGTGTGTATCATCATCATGAACATAATAAAAAAATTAAATACCTAATAACATTAACTAATTAATATCTGGGTGTCGGTGTCGGGGGTGCCGTGTCAGGATCTCGGGTTGTCGTGTCGGGGGTCGGGGTGCCGGTGGTGTTGTGTCGGGGTGCTGTGTCGTGGTCGGGGTGCCCCTCGGCAACCCTCGACCATCGGCAACCCTCGGGGGTCGGGGTGTCGGTGGTGTCGTGTCGAGGGTCGGGGTGTCGTGTCGAGGTGTCGGGGTGTCGTGTCGCGGTGTCGGGGTGTCGTGTCGAGGGTCGAGGGGTCGGCATGTCGGGGTGTCGTGTTAAGGGTCGAGGGGTCGGGGTGTCATGTCGGGATGGCAAATCCTCGACCACTCGACCCCTCGGTGACCCTTGACCCCTTGACCCTCGACACGACACCCCGACCCCCCGACCCCTCGATCCTCGACACGACACCCCAACTCCTCTTCTTCTTTTACTTCTTTTTGTTCATCTTTCTTGTTTATTCTTAAAAAAACTACCTAAACAAATTAAACTAAATAACCTAAACTAACTAAACTCAACAACCTAAACTAATTAAACTAAATAGCCTAGACTAATTAAACCTAAACTAACTAAACTAGAAAACCTAAACCAATTAAACCTAAACTAACTAAACTAAACAACCCAAACTAATTAAACCTAAACTAATTGAACTAAATAACCTAAACAAATTAAACCTAAACCTAAACTAACTAAACTAAAAAACATAAACTAATTAAACCTAAACTAATTAAACTAAATAACCTAAACCTAAACTAAAAACAGAAGAAAAAACAGAAAAAGGAGATGGGGTGGCATGCAGGGGCTCACCGTGGGGGAGGGGGTGGCAGCGACAGGTCGGGGAGGGGGAGGCGACGGGGCGCGGTGGTGACATGGCGGGGAGGGGGCGGCAACGGGCGGCGCTCCTCAGGGGCGGTCCACCGGCGGCTGCGGCGGGGAGGCTCGACAAGGGGTGGGGAGGCAGGGAGGGGGCGGCGACCGGGCGGGGGGGCAGCGATGGGGCGGCGACGGAGAGGTGGTGGGCCGTAGGGGCGGCGGGGCCGTGGGGCGACAGGGCGGCGGCGGTGCTCGTCGGGCGGAGAGGAGAGGAGGAGAAAGAGATAGGGGGACGGCGGGGGCGCGGGCTGTTAAGTTATTTTAAAGCTTTGTCGTCCGTGTCGCCTTTGCCGTCCGCAAGCTGAGGGCAACGGACGCTTTGCCGTCAGCTAGCGTACGACAAAGAGGGGGCCCGTTAGGGCTTACCAGCAAGTGGGCCCAACACCCTCTTTGCCGTCAGCTAGCGGACGGCAAAGACGCTTTGCTGTCAGCTAGCTGATGGCAAAATACTGGCTGATGGCAAAGCATTCCTTTGCCGTCCGCTGCCTCTTTGCCGTCGGCTTTCCTCTAGCTGATGGCAAAGCCATTCTTTACAAAGAAGGGGCGGATGACAAATCTTCTGATTCCAGTAGTGCCTACATTATATTTATGAACTGGAGCTAGTTTTGTATCGCCCTAGGTTATGACTGATATTTGATGAATATCAACCAATGAATTCACCGATCCAATGCCTACGAATTTTCCACATATTGTTCTTGCTAAGTTACTATTGCTACTGCTACTATTACACTTGCTACAAAATCATTGCTATTGTTGTTACTGTTACTGTTACCGTTACTACTGCTATCAAAACTATCATATTACTATGCTACTGATTACCTTGCTGCAGATAGTTAATCCCAGGTGTGGTTGAGTTGACAACTCAGCTTCTAATACCTTCAAATATGTTTTGGCTCCCCTTGTGTCAAATCCATAAATTTGGGTTGAATACTCTACCCTCGAAAACTGTTGCGATCCCCTATACTTGTGGGTTATCAAGACCTTTTTCTGGCGCCGTTGCCGGGGAGCATTGCTATATTTGTTGAGTCACTCGGGATTATTATCAATATATCACTATGAAGAATCTGAAAGATACCAAGACTAAGATTTTTCCCTCTAAGATGAGGGGAGGTAAGAAATTGCCATCTAGCTGTGCACTTGATTCACCTTCTATTTTGAATAGACTTGCAACACCACCACATGCTATTAATCCTGATATGTCACAAGTTATTGATGATGCTACTTCTGCTATGAATGATGCTTATGATCATGCTGGTACCTTTCCTGATGATAATGTGCCACTAGGTTAATTTCTTGATGAACAAATTGCTAGAGATAAAGATATTGAGAATCCTGAAACTGAGGAAATTTTTGAAACTGCTGAAGTACTTGAAACTGAAAATCTTGAAATACCTATTAGACCAGCTCTCCTAGATAAGAATTGCCTAAGGTACCTGAAGGCTATGTTATGGATGAGGAGAGAGCTAGAGATTTTCTTGCTTGCAATGATAGAGATGATCTTAAGAAATTATTATGCAAACTGAAAGAGAAATCTTTGAATGCTAGAATGAAATGTGATCCTAAGATTGTTACTTCACGTATCTTTGTTGATGATAAGGATTATGAATTGTCTGTCGACCTGGAGTTAATTACTTTGGTTGAATCTGATCCTTTCCATGGTTATGAAACTGAAACTGTAGTGGCATTTACTAATTTAAATGATATAGCCACCCTTTTTGCTCATGATGAGAAGATTCGCTACTATTATATTCTCAAGTTATTTCCGTTCTCATTAAAGGGTGATGCTAAGATATGGTACAATACTCTTGCTCCTGGTTGTGTGTGTGGTCCCCAGGATATGATTTATTACTTATATGGAAAAAAATCCTGCTCATAAGAAACAAGGTGCCTTACAGGAAATATTTAACTTTATGAAAGAAAAAGAGAGTCTCCCACAAGCTTGGGGGAGGCTTCTCCAATTGCTTAATGCTTTGCCTGATCATCCTCTTAAGAAAAATAAAATACTTGATATCTTCTATAATGGACTAACCGACGCTTCTAGGGACTTTCTAGATAGTTGTGCTGGTTGTGTTTTCAGGGAACGAACTATTGAACAAGCTGAGGAACATATATTGAAAAATTATGATGATTGGACTATTCCTGAACCACCGCCTAAACCCACACCATAGAAGAGGGGTATTTTATATCTCAGTCCTGAAGATATGCAAGAGGCAAAGAAAAGCATGAAGGAAAAAGGTATTAAAGCAGAGGATGTTAAAAATTTACCTCCTATTGAAGAAATACATGGGCTTGACACACCACCACCGAGGGTGGTAGAGGTAAAATCTTTAATGAAATTTGATGAAAGTGATATCCCTTACAACAAACATCCTAGTCAATGCTTATATCAGTTTGATAACTACATTAGAAAACAATATCACTTCAATGCCAATGATATGAAACAATTGAAATACAATTCTGATATGATTGCTCGCTTGAGTGACTTGTTATTTAGAATCTCCAATGATGTTAGAGGTGTAGGGAAACATGCCTCTATGGTTCAAACTCAACTAGAACAAGTTGCTAAATCTCAAAGAGAATTGCTTGATGAAATGAATAATAATATAAATGACTTTGTAGTTAGAGTAGGAACTATAGGAGGTAAAATGACTCAGGAACCACATTATCCTGTAGGACACCCTAAAATAATTGAACAGGACTCTCAAAGAGTTAACACAGATGCACCTAGTCATTTTCTAAAAAGAAAAAGAAGAAGAAAAATGATAGGACTTTGTGTTGGGGAACGTAGTAATTTCAAAAATTTCCTACGCACATGCAAGATCATGGTGATGCATATCAACGAGAGGGGAGAGTGTGTCCACGTACCCTCGTAGACCGAAAGCGGAAGCGTTATGACAACACGGTTGATGTAGTCGTACGTCTTCACGATCCGACCGATCCAAGTACCGAATGCACGGCACCTCCGAGTTCAGCACACGTTCAGCTCGATGACGTCCCACAAACTCCGATCTAGCAGAGCTTTGGGGGAGAGTTCCGTCAGCACGACGGCGTGATGACGGTGTTGATGATGTTACCGACGCAGGGCTTCGCCTAAGCACCGCTACGATATTACCGAGGTGGAATATGGTGGAGGCGGGCACCGCACACGGCTAAGAGATCAATGATCAATTGTTGTGTCTATGGGGTGCCCCCTCCCCCGTATATAAAGGAGTGGAGGAGGGGGAGGGCCTTCCCTCTCTATGGCGTGCCCTAGGGGAGTCCTACTCCCACCGGGAGTAGGATTCCCCCTTTCCTAGTAGAACTAGGAGCCCTTCCAAGTAGTAGGAGTAGAAGAGAAGGAAAGGGAAAAGAGAAGAGAAGGAAGGAGGGGGAGCCGCCCTCCCCCTAGTCCAATTCGGACTAAGCCTTGGGGGGGCGCAGCCTCCCCTCTCTCTTTCCCCTAAAGCCCAATAAGGCCCATATACTCCCCGGCGAATTCCCGTAACTCTCCGATACTCCAAAAAATACCCGAATCACTCGGAACCTTTCTGATGTCCGAATATAGTCGTCCAATATATCGATCTTTACGTCTCGACCATTTCATCCGGGACTCCGAACTACCTTCGGTACATCAAAACACATAAACTCATAATACCGATCGTCACCGAACTTTAAGCGTGCGGACCCTACGGGTTCGAGAACTATGTAGACATGACCGAGACACGTCTCCAGTCAATAACCAATAGCGGAACCTGGATGCTCATATTGGCTCCCACATATTCTGCGAAGATCTTTATCGGTCAAGCCGCATAACAACATACGTTGTTCCCTTTGTCATCGTATTGTTACTTGCCCGAGATTTGATCGTCGGTATCTCAATACCTAGTTCAATCTCGTTACCGGCAAGTCTCTTTACTCGTTGCGTAATGCATCGTCCCGCAACTAACTCATTAGTCACATTTCTTGCAAGGCTTATAGTGATGTGCATTACCGAGAGGGCCCAGAGATACCTCTCCGACAATCGGAGTGACAAATCCGAATCTCGTAATACGCCAACTCAACAAGTACCTTCGGAGACACCTGTAGAGGGCCTTTATAATCACCCAGTTACGTTGTGACGTTTGGTAGCACACAAAGTGTTCCTCCGGTAAACGGGAGTTGCATAATCTCATAGTCATAGGAACATGTATAAGTCATGAAGAAAGCAATAGCAACATACTAAACGATCAAGTGCTAAGCTAACGGAATGGGTCAAGTCAATCACATCATTCTCCTAATGATGTGATCCCGTTAATCAACTGACAACTCATGTCCATGGCTAGGAAACTCAACCATCTTTGATCAACGAGCTAGTCAAGTAGAGGCATACTAGTGCACTATGTTTGTCTATGTATTCACACATGTATTATGTTTCCGGTTAATACAATTCTAGCATGAATAATAAACATTTATCATGATATAAGGAAATAAATAATAACTTTATTATTGCCTCTAGGGCATATTTCCTTCACTTTGCATACCTCTAGTGAACCTGAAAAAGAAAAACCTATTGAAGATAATAATGATGTGTCTATTTCTGACGCTGAAAGTCAATCTGGTAATGAACATCCACCTAGTGATAATGAAAAATAAAAGGATGATGTTCATGAAGACACTCAACCAGACAATGATAAAGAACCAGATAATGATGTTGAAATAGAACCAGCTATTGATCTTGATAACCCACAACCTAAAAATAAAAGATATGATAAAAGAGAATTTGTTGCTAGGAAACATGGAAAAGAAAGTGTGGCACCCCGGCTCAGAGCAACCGGTTTACCTTACATTGCCAGCCCATGGATCATGTCTTCTGGCAACCCACAACTTGGTACAGAAAGACAACTGCTTTATTGATACATAGGTTCGACAGTACATCAAGTAGCGAGGCCAAGCGACACGCACGGTGCTGCTGCTGCACATATGCACATTATTTAATGAACATGATTGGGGCCTCGAGCATGATGATAAAGCTACGCAGCAGCGGAAAGACGACGTAGAAGGACTCCATCTCACAGGGACACTGATATGGACATGGCCTAGACTGCGATGCAACGATGCAACTCCAACTCCGGTACGGCTTCTCCTGAAACTCGCATGACACGCCAAGTGAGTACCTTGAATGTACTCGCAAGCTCATACAAATAAAGCAATAATGGCAAACAACAACATGATATTTAAGCAGGTTAAATGCAAGGGCTTAACATGCTTCTCATGAAGTGACAGTGCTCATAACAGGGTCTCTCAGACCCGCTTACCATCTCGGTTACCTCGTAACCACGAACATCATCTTACCACGGTGATCACCTCCGGATCACATAAGAAACCATCTCGACGGTCTCAACAACTTCACCATAATAACATGTGCCACAAGTATAACTTAAGTGTGCAGGTTAAATATTTCTGTTGATCCATGGTGTGACCTACTACGAACTATGTCTATGACCATGGACGCGGCTATCGATAGGTTAAACACACTCTGCAGAGGTAAGCACACTGTACCCACACCGCAGCACCCATGGCCTCGAACTCCCATTCGGGTGGACCAACGGCGTTCCGATAGAACCAATCTATTGCCACGACACTCTCCCGGCCACTCCGACCAACTCCCCTTTGGGCTAAGTCATGGGTGGCCCCGATGCCACTCCGGACATCCAACGGCCACCATCGTGGCAAAACAAACGGTCTAAAACAGGGACATGGTACCAAAACAACTACAAGCACACAAGGCTACGCCTGCCTACCAGGCCAGGGTAGTGCAAGCGCATAACCTTCCATAGTTGGAGGCACCGGCGAGAGGCATAACAACAGACCGCGAAAGGGCCTCCCCATAAAGGCAAATGTGGTTGCACTGGGAAGCTCAATTCGGCGGTACCATGACTCGATCAACAACATGTTCAAGTTGGAACATTATTAGGTTTCAACATTGCAAATAAATATTTCCGAGTCATAGTATGCCATGAAAATGCACAATCTTCACATGCATCATTTCAACATAATGCCGGTATGCACTTACTCATGCTCATTATCATGTTACCCTACTGCATATCCTTAGTCATTCAACTAAAATACCACTGATAACATAGCAAGCATAGCATGAAAATGAAACTAGCTCAAGTGATATTATTTGAATTTTCTATATGCATTATAAAGGACCATATTGAAGTGAAAATCATAGTTATTGAATTGACACTCTTGCAAATATTTGTGATGGCTTGCCTTAGTGCAGAGGAGGGTCACACTCCTCCCGGTTCTCCTCAAGGCAACAAGTTCCTTTTGCATGCTGATAGAGGTGCTCAATATTTAAAATAGCAAAAAGAAAATGTCACATAACACATTTAAATGCACCAGAAAATATTCACAGCAAGCAAAAATCTCATCTTTTGCATGTTGATAGAGGTGCTCAATATAAAACCAATGCAAAAAAGAATCATATCATTTAGACTTGTAGAATAAAAGTTAGAGCAGGTCAAAGTTTGGTTAATATTCTGAATTAAAATGATTTTTGAAAAATAACCAGAGGGGGTGACGTCAAAGACGTATTTCAGAAATACGCCTCCACTTATACCGCTTCGGTAGGCGCACAGTGAGACTGACGGGCGGTTTGGGATAAGCATATGAAGCATATATAATTTCAGACTTATGATATTTAATTCATTCAACCATTTACTCATAGGATATAAGAGAAGCACGTGAGTAAATGACAAACTACTCCAAAAAGATATAAGTGAAGAACAATGAGTAGTCAAGCAATTAACTAGCCATGGGAGGACCCTCTCTCATTCAAGATTTCAGATCCAATGATTTTATTCAAATAGCAAGTAAAATGAAAATACGCTCCAAGAGTAAGGTATACCAATGGTTTTGAAGACGAAAGAGGGGATGCCTTCCGGGGCATCCCCAAGCTTAGGCGCTTGAGTCTTCCTTGATTATTACCTTGGGGTGCCTTGGGCATCCCCAAGCTTACAGTCTTTCCACTCCTTATTCTCCTCATATCGATATCTCACCCAAAACTCGAAAACTTCAATCACACAAAACTTAACGGAACTTCGTGAGATGGGTTAGTATGATAGAGAGTAAATCATTCACTTTGGTACTGTCAAAGACAAGATTCATAATTGTTCTCACATAATGCCTATTCTACCATATCATTTCTACAATTTATACTAAGAAATATAAGCCATCGAAACTAGAAAACTAGCAAACTATGCATTGAAATAGAATCTGTCAAAAACAGAACAGTCTGTAATGATCTTAAGAGAAACCATATTTATGTTACTCCAAAAATTCTGAAAATTAGGACAACGTGCACAATTTTTATATCAATCATCTGTAAAAAAAATCAGAATTTTTTAACGCTCCAGTAATTTTAAACAATTCTGTGACTGGGCGCAAAAGTTTCTATTTTTTGCACAGAATCAAGTCAACTATCATCCACACTATCCCAAAGGCTTTACTTGGCACTTTATTGAAACAAAAACTATAAAACATGATTACTACAGTAGCTTAATCATGTGGACACACAAAAACAGTAGGTATAAGTATTGGGTTGTCTCCCAACAAGCGCTTTTCTTTAATGCCTTTCAAGCTAGGCATGACAGTTTTAATGATACACTTCCAAGCCCAATTCCAATGACAATTTTATTCATACTCTAAAAGATATAAGTGAAATTCATAGAGCATTCTACAATTAATATAGATTGACAAATATCCAAGCTCAAAATATATAAGTGAAGCACACGAAGCATTCTATAAACTCATACTCAAAAGATTTAAGTGAAGCACAAAGAGCATTCTATAAAGCCATACTCAAAAGATTTAAGTGAAGCACATGAAGCATTCTATAAATCAATGAAGGACTATCTCATACTAGCATGGTGCATAAAGGAAAAGAAAGGAAAAATAAACAAAAGACGCATATCATGTGAACAAAACAAAAACCGAGGTATACCGATAATTGTTGAAGAAGAAAGATGGGATGCCAACCGGGGCATCCCCAAGCTTAGATGCTTGAGTATCCTTGAAATATTTACTTGGGGTGCCTTGGGCATCCCCAAGCTTGAACTCTTGCCTCTCCTTATTCTTCTCATATGGATAACTCCTCGATCTTCGAACACTTCATCCAGACAAAACTTAACAAAAAACCTTGTGAGACCGTTAGTATAATAAAGCAAATCACTACCTTTAGGTACTGTTGTAAACTCATCCAATTTCATATTAGCATTATATCTACTGTATTCCAACTTCACCATGGTTCATACCCCCCGATACTACCCATAGATTCATCAAAATAAGTGAACAACACATAGAAATAGAATCTATCAAAAACATGACAGTTTATAGTAACCTGGAAACTTCGTATACTTCTGTAACTCCAAACATTCTAAAAACTTAGGACAACCTAAACAATTTGCATAGCAGTACTGTGTAAAAATTTCAGGATTTTATCACACTCCAGTAAAAGATGTAAATTCAATCACTACAGCAAAAGTTTCTGTTTTTTCTCCTACACACGCCAAACAAGCAATTTAAACATTCTAAAGCCAAGCATTGACACATTATTTTTATAATACGATGAATATATACAAGGGGATGCTTATTTTTGAGAAACTTCCATGAAAAATTCTACATTGTTTCCATGAGCATGAACACAAGTGTTCAAGGTCGACCCTCACTTCTCCAATGCATAACCTTCCAATCACTTCTCTTTTTGAAAAAGTTTTTAGGCATAAGAGGCAAGTAATTTTTTTTGTATTTTGCATTCTTTTAAATGTTTTTTATTTGTTTCACCCACAGCTAAAGAAAACAAAAGGGAAAAAATCTACTTAGTGAAGAAAGCAAACAAGCACACACGAGAATATCAACCCCACGCTATTGCTCCCCGGCAACGGCGCCAGAAAAGAGCTTGATAATCCCCAAGTGCAAGGAATCATCATAGCAATTTCCAAAGGTGGAAGTGATAAGTATGGAGTGTCGAACCCATAAGGAGCTAAAGGTAAGATCAATATTCTCTCAAGTCCTATCTGCCACTGATACGACTTTACGTACACTGAATGTTTGCTTCCATCTAGAAACAAGAAATAGAACTACGTTCTGGGTATGAAGAGGATAACTTTGCATGATATCGGAGAAATAAAATAGAAAAATAGGTGTTGTTATCATAAGGTTAGAATATATTACTATATATTATAAATAGCAAGTGTGGAATAATGATGGATCGGTCTGCGGAATTATCCTAGGCAATTGTTAACAAGATCGGTAGTCGTCATTGCAATTTCATATGACGGAGAGGCATAAGCTAACATACTTTCTCTTCTTGGATCATATGCACTTATGATTGGAACTCTAGCAAGCATCTGCAACTACTAAAGATCATTAAGGTAAAACCCAACCATAGCATCAAAGTATCAAGTCCCCTTTATCCCATACGCAATAACCCCCTTACTCGGGTTTAAGCTTCTGTCACTCTAGCAACCCACTTTACGCGAATCATGAACATATTGCAACACCCTACAGCGGGAATCCTTCACGTGTGCGCGGCACGGAAGGCACCATAGGACAGCACCAAAATAAAACATACAACCCAAACCAATCTAGATGATCAATCAACCCAAAAGACAAAGGAAATCTACTCAAAACATCATAGGATGACTACATATCATTGGATCGTAATATGTGGCATAAAGCACCATGTTCAAGTAGGGTATTATAGCGGGGTGCGGGAGAGTGGACCGCTTAAAAGAGATGAGGATGGTGATGAAGATGGTGATGTTGATGAAGACGATCACCGCGGCGATGGTTCCCCCGATGGCACTCCGGCGCCACCGAGAGAGAGGGGGAGAAAGTCTCCCCCTTGTGCTTCCTCCTCCATGGCCTCCCCCCTAGATGGGGAGAGGTTCTCCCTCTGGTCCTTGGCCTCCATGGTGATGATGGCCCCCTCCGGGATCCTCTTCCATGGCCTCAAGTGATGATGGCCCCCTCTGGCAGGGTGCCGGAGAGGGCCTAGATTGATTTTTCATGGCTATAGAGGCTTGCGGAGGTGGAACTCCCAATCTAGGTTTATTTCTAGGGGTTTTGGTATTTATAGGAACTTTTGGCGTCGGTCTCACATCAAGGGGGTCCACGAGGCAGCGACAAGGTAGGAGCACCCTCCCAGGGGGTAGGGCGTGCCCCTACCTTGTCCTCGCCTCGGGACTCTTCTGTCCAACTCTTGTGCTTCGGGGTTCTCTTTTGGTCCATAAAAAACCACCGTAAATTTTCAGCCCATTCCGAGAACTTTTATTTCTGCACAAAAATGACACCATGGTAGTTTTGCTAAAAACAGCGGCAGTCGGGGTTAGTTCTAATCAAATCATACAATTCCGAGAACTTTTATTTCTGCACAAAAATGACACCATGGTAGTTCTGCTAAAAACAGCGGCAGTCGGGGTTAGTTCTAATCAAATCATACAAAAACCATATAAAACTGTTGTAAACATGGCATGAATACTTCATAAATTATAGATACGTCGGAAACGTATCATTCAGCGAAGCACAGGGCGCCGGAGGAGGACGAAAATAGGGGCATGGGCGCACTGTAGCCTCTGCTGCGCTGTGCTCATGAATGCTGCAGCTGTCGCCTGTGTCGGGGAGTGCCAGGAGGGGTCAAGGGTGACGAGTCGAGGCAGAGGGAGCTCCAGGACACGCTGGTTTGGGCGGAGGCGGGCGCACGCGCTGAACAGGGAGGCTGCCGGCGTGCAGAGCGCGTCAAACGGACGCCTGGCACCGTGTCCACACGCGGTCACCGCATGCACTGGCACTACGCGGCGCGCCTAGGAGGTTAGATCATGTCTAGTGTGTTGTCTTTGCAGTGCTAGGTCACTCCATGCTGATAGATCACTACCAGGCCGACTAGATGAGACTTGAACTTCACTGCAAGTTTTTGGAGAGATCCTTGTGAGGTCAGTAGAGATAGTTCTAGAGAGAGTTAGGAGCTGATTCTTGGTGGTTAAGAGTTACTTAGGAAGGTCATTAGTCCATAAAAATTTCAGCTCAAGGGGATCAAGCAAAAATACACTTCCTTCACAAAGTGCATTTTCTGACCAGAATGGAAAAGATTTTCTACAGCAAAATTATTCCAAATAACCATGAAATATTTTTGCACAGGAAGTTGGGCCAAGGTTTAGAGAATATTTGAGAATTTTCTCAGATTTTTGTGAGCAAGAAAAATGAGGGATGCTTTGGAGCAGAAGTGAAAATAGGGCTTTTTGAGAGAGAAATGAATATTTTTCATTCGAGAAAAATATTCCCAAGGTAATACTTTGATATATCATAGGGCAAGAGAGGTTTTAGAGAGGGAGTGGAGTCACTTGGGTGAAAATCAAAGCAATGCCCAAGTGTTAAGTCCAAATGAGTTGATTCAAAACTCAGTTTCAAATCAAATTGCGATAAAATCCAGAAAAAGAAAAAGGGCCAAAACCCAGGGTGTCACAAACCTCCCCTTTAAGATGAATCTCGTCCTTGAGGTTGCTCGGGAAAAAATTCAGGGTATGATGTCCTAAAAAAGTCTTCTCTTTCCCAGGCAGCTTCACTCTATGGTGTTCCCACTACACCTTGTAAAACTTAACTGACTTTCTGCGGGTGACTCTTTCCATCTCATCCAATATTCGGGAAGGTTTCTCTTCATAGGTCAGATCCTTAGCAAGCTCTATTTCTACCATATCAGTCCGCTTCTCGGGCGGTGAGATACACCTTCATAATTGTGATACATGGAAGACATCGTGCATTTCTGACAGTTCGGGAGGAAGTTCCAATTGATATGCCACTGTACCAACCTTGGACATAACCAAAAATGGGCCAATATATCTTGGTGCAAGCTTTCCCCAAGTCTGAAATCTCTTAACTCCTTTCATGGTGTGACTCGGAGGTAGACATATTCACCAGGTTCAAAACTGATCGGTTGGTGTTTGGAATCATAGTAGCTCTTTTGTCGAGACTTGGCCAATTGTAGTCTATCTCGGATATCCCTGACTTGCTTCTCAGCCTCTATCATCAAATCAATCCTGAAAATACAACTGTCTCTGGTCTGGGACCAGTTTAAAGGAGTACGACACTTCCGTCCATACAAGGCTTCATAGGGTGACAACTTGAGACTGGTCTGGTAGCTATTGTTGTAGGAAAACTCTACGTAAGGCAGGCTGTCTTCCCATTTGGATCCTTGAGCAAGGGCACATGCTCTAAGCATGTCTTCGAGTATTTGATTTACTTGCTTCGTCTGGTCGTCTGGCGGAGGGTGATAAGCTGTACTGTACTTTAGTGTTGTTCCTAATGCTTGATGAAGACGAGACTCGAATGCTAAGGTAAAAAGGGATCCTCGGTCTGAGGTGATAGTTCTTGGCACGCCATGTAGACTGACAATTCTGGACACATAGAGTTGGGCTAACTGATCTGCATGTCCACCACTACCCATACGGCATTGTTACCACGAGGGGTTTTGGGAAGACCGATGATGAAGTCCATGCAGACATCGTCCCATTTCCACTGCGGGACGAGTAATGGTTGAAGCAGACCGACGGGTTTCTGATGTTCCGCCTTCACTCCATTGCATATATCACAGCAAGCGACAAAATATGCAATATCCTTCTTCATTCCATTCCACCAAAGTATTTGCCTGAGGTCTTCGTACATCTTTGTTTCGCTTGGATGGATCGACTACGATGATTCGTGTGCCTCCGTTAATATCTTCTTTCTCAGCTCTTCTACTTCAGGTATGCAGATTCGTCCTCGAAACCTTAAGGTACCTTGCTCATTTATCTGGAAATCTTGAGCCTTGCCGTCTTTCATTCATGTGACGTGTTGTAGGAACGGATCCTCTGTCTAGGCCTTGCGAATCTCTTCTTCAAGAGTGGGAGTGACCTCCAACATATTGGTGTAGTCAGCCTCAACAATGGTTAAATTGAGCTGGGCCAGTTCTTCTTGAAGCTCGGGAGGCAAAGATTCCATTAATGCATTTAATGTGGCTGGTTTGCGACTGAGGGCATCGACAACCACATTAGCTTTACCCGGATGATAATTTATCGCGAGGTCATGATCCTTGACCAACTCAAGCCATCTTCTTTGTCGGAGATTCAAGTCGGGTTGAGTGAATATGTACTTGAGACTTTTGTGGTCAGTGAATATTTGGCACCGCTTGCCAATGAGATAATGCCTCCAAATTTTTAATGCATGCACAACTGCTGTTAACTCCAAGTCATGAGTAGGATAGTTTCCTTCATGTGGTTGTAGCTGTCTGGATGCATAAGCTACAACCTTGCCATCTTGCATGAGCACGCATCCTAGGCCTCTTCGAGATGTGTCGCAGTACATGTCAAAGCTTCGATAAATGTCTGGAAGCGTCAACACGGGTGCTGTCGTTAAATTATTCTTTAATTCATTAAAGCTCTTCTCACAGTCTTCAGACCATATGAATTTTTGGTCCTTCTTGAGCAATTCGGTCATTGGCTTAGCAATCTTGGAAAAGCCTTCAATGAATCGACGGTAATAACCAGCAAGCCCTAGGAAACTCCTGATTTTGGTTACTGTCGTGGGTGCCGTCCAATTTAGCACATCCTTGACTTTGCTTGGATCAACCGCGATCCCTTCGGCAAAGAGAATATCCTCCAAGAATCTGACTTGCTTAAGCCATAACCCACACTTGCTGAATTTTGCATATATAACTGGTGGTCACGAAGCCTTTGCAATACTGCTCAGAGGTGTTGCTTATGCTCTTCTTCTCCTTTAGAGTATATGAGAATATCGTCGATGAAGACCACCATGAACTTGTCCAATAAATCCATGAACACTTTGTTCATCATATGCATGAAGAAGGCAGGGGCATTTGTCAAACCGAACGACATAACTGTATATTCATACAAACCGTAACGAGTGGTGAATGCGGTCTTAGGAATATCTTCCTTCCTGATCTTGAGTTGATGGTGCCCGGTCCTTAAATCAATCTTGGAAAATATTTGTGCTCCATTAAGTTGATCAAACAAATCATCAATTCTCGGGAGCAGGTACGTGTTCTTTGTAGTGAAATCGTTGAGCTGGTGGTAGTCTACACACATCCGAAGACTACCATCTTTCTTGTCCACAAATATGGCAGGTGATCCCCACGGTGAAGAGCTAGGGCAGATGTACCCTTTCTTGAGCATCTCATCAAGTTGCTTTTTCAGCTCAACTAACTGGGATGAAGGCATCCGGTAATATTTCTTGTATATGGGTGTTGTCCCTGGAACAAGATCAATATCAAACTCGAGCTCCCGATCTGGTGGCATTCCTGGCAATTCTTCAGGGAATACATCTGGAAACTCACTGACCACTGGAATTAATTCCATGCCCGACATTATAGCTGTGAAAATCATCTCCTTCTTAGGCATGGTTCTGCGAGCTACAAACTTTGTTGCTTGTCTTGCCGGGTTTATTAAAGTGACTTCTCTTGTTGCATAGTTGATGCAGACCTGATGCTTTGTCAGCCAGTCCATTCCCAATATGAAATCAAACCTTGCGGATTCAATTGCTACGAGGGTGGCAAGGAAAACAACTCCATGGACCTTTATTTCCAAGTCATGGCATACCATTTTTTTAGCGTGGATCCCGGGGATTGCACCATCATGCTTTTCTCAAGAAGAGAGCAAGAAAACTTGTTTCGGGCAACAAAACTCTGCCAAATAAAGGACTGGGAAGCCCTAGAGTCAAATAAAATTGTTGCAGGTATGTTATTAACAGGAAACATACCAATGAGCACTTCGGGCTTTTCTTGGGCTTCTTCGGCGGAGAGATGATGCACCTGGCCTTGGATAAGCTCTTGCTCGGTGAAGGATTCCATGTGATTGACTTGAGGCTTGAGGGGTGCATTTTGCTTGCCGTTCTTGGGACACTGCCTCGCATAGTGCTTGGTCTGTCCACAAGAGAAACATGCATTGCTACGCTGATAGTCCTCCCGTACAGGGTTGGTCACAATATTCTTGACTTGGTTGTTGGTATTCTACTGCCATGTTGGCTTGAACTCAAACTAAGGTTGCTGCCAGGTACGAGCCTTTTGAACCGACTGTCCATCCTTTTTGGGCTCGAACTTGCGTTTGCATCATCATACGCTGGCTTGTTATCATGAACGAGCTTGTGCTCCCTTTCTGTGATAAGAGCCTTGCTCACCAAAGTCTGGAAGTCGGGGAAGTCTAACATGCTGAGTGTGCATCGGAGGTGCTTATTGAGTTCTCCAAGGAATCGGTCGATCTTCCTTTCTTCGGTGGCCACATCATAGAGACAATAATGAGCCAAGTGATTGAACTTGTTCAAATATTCACTTACTGACAAGTTCCCTTGGGTGAGAGCGAGAAACTCACGCTGCTTGTCCTTCATAATACCGGCAGGAATGTGGTACTTGCGGAACTTGTCCTTGAATTTATCCCAAGTGATCTCATCGTCCACATGCCACATGGTTTTAGTATTGTCCCAGCAGATAGCAGCGGCTCCTTCAAGATAGTGAGCAGCGAATGGAACCTTATCAATTTCTTCGGTGCGAGCAATCTCTAGAATTTTCTCAATAGTCCGCAACCAATCGTCGGCTTCCAAAGGGTCGACAACTTGACTGAAACTGTGAGGCTTAGTCCTCTGAAAGTCTGACAGGTTGGAGTGTTTGCCATTCTGATTACCATTTTCCCCAACCATAGCCTGTACACTTCTTAGTAATTTAAGCAAATCTTGGTTTCTTCTTTCCTCGACCATTCTCATAATCTGCTCTGTGGTAGGTGGATGCGATGGAGGAGGTGGTGGTGGCTGATATGGTTCGGGGGAATGCCCCGCTTGTCGGGCTGAGCGACGAATGGGAGTATCGTCACCCCCATGACTGGTGCTACCTCCTCTTGCCAGGATAGCGCAAGCGCATAACCTTCCCTAGTTGGAGGCACCGGCAAGAGGCATAACAACAGACCGCGAAAGGGCCTGCCCATAAAGGCAAATGTGGTTGCACTGGGAAGCTCAATTTGGTGGTACCATGACTCGATCAACAACATGTTCAAGATGGACCATTATTAGGTTTCAACTTTGCAAATAAATATTTCCGAGTCATAGTATGCCATGAAAATGCACAATCTTCACATGCATCATTTCAACATAATGCCGGTATGCACTTACTCATGCTTATTATCATGTTACCCTACTGCATATCCTTAGTCATTCAACTAAAATACCACTGATAACATAGCAAGCATAGCATGAAATGAAACTAGCTCAAGTGATATTATTTGAATTTTCTATATGCATTAAAAAGGACCATATTGAAGTGAAAATCATAGTTAATGAATTGACACTCACTACAAAAGAATACACTTCCGTGATGATACGTGTTTGTCACAGTAGGTCATGTTTTCTGTCATGCATGTACATCCATGACGATTTTATGACAAAATCAAGATAGTCATACATGTGCTGTCGTAGAAGTGTTCCATGACATTACCACAATTATCATCACGGAAGTGTCCACTTCCATGACGATAAATCGCGCGTCACAGAAGTGCTTTCATCAAGGGTGACCGACACGTGGCATCCACCGTAAAGGGTCGCCGTTAAGCTATCGGGTTCCGGTTTGGATCCGATAACCCGTTAACAGCCCGGAGCAATGGGGATTTTCCACGTGTAAAATTCTCAATGGCCAGAGTAACCACGTGTCGGCTCACCGCTGGGACAAATGTCATCCACTCATTGGACCGAAGGCACCTATGATTCATTGACACGTGGAACGGCCCAACAGAGGCCCATTCTAGTAAAACGCTGGCCCGTTTGACTTGGTCAAAAGGTAGCGGGCCGGCCCACGGAAAGCCTGTTAACAGCCTGTTTGCATGTAGCCCATTTACAGCCCGCTAACTCGCGGCCTACCGGAATTTGGCCCAATAGTGTCATCTGGGCCATCCAATATGATACCAGCCCATTGTAACTTCTGGCCCATGTATGGCCCATGATGTCTTTCGGCCCATACGAGGCCCTTTGTAACTCTGGGCCCATTAAAGGTCCGAGATGAAACTGGCCCATAATGAACAGTGTATCGCTTTATACCCATTAACGGCCCATTATTCCGTTGGCCATTTCCAACCCCTGTTAAATTTCGCCCTTCTAAGGGCCCATTTATTCTTGGGCTCATTTCTAGAATTCGGTTAGTTACGGTCTGTAACTGGCCTGTTCCGTTTGAGGGCCAAATTCAGCCTATGGTTACATTCGGCCAGTTTGTGGCCCGTTAACCAGTTGGGCTGTTTTCATAGCATTATCATATACGGCCTATTAACGGCCCGTTATGGTCCATGAATAGTACGGTCCATGTTTGGTGAACTGATTATACGCCACGTAGAAGGCCCATGGATCCTACGGCTCATAGAAGGCCCATGTATCATACGGCCTGTAGAAAGCCCATGGATCCTATGGCCCGTAGAAGGCCCATGGATCCTACGGCCCGTAGAAGGCCCATGGATCCTACGGCCCGCAGGAGGCCCATGGTTACAATAGTCCGTGTGTTGCCATGGTTATTGTGGCCTAGTTACCAAAAATAGGTTATTGTGGCCACTAGAAAAACACGGAAGAAGAACTGCAGTGACTACAAGCAAACAACTAAACAAGACAATAAGGAAATAAATAAGCAAGCAACTAATGGTAGGATATTATGGCTATTACAAATATTACGTCCACTGGGCATCAAAGTTCACCACCAGTGCAAATATAGGAAACAAAGCAGCATATTACATACACTGGCCGTCTAAATTGGCCACCAGTGCAAATAAACGCGGCAGCAAAACAAGTCCATGACTGAAACAACTTTAGAAGAACTCAATAAACGTTATCCTGGGTATCCACCACGCTGGCAATAACTTAGCAAGCTTATTAGCTTTGTCATGTTTGGCGCTAAAATCCTCCAACGCTTGCTGTTGCACCAGAAAGTATGCATCTGAATGCTCCAGGGACTTCCGTAGTCCTTCCGCTTCTTGTCGCAGCACAACTGATCGATGTCTTTCAGCTTGTAGTTGAGACTCAAGAAATCGAACTGATTCAGATAGTGAGTCTGAATAGCTTGTGCCAGCGGTAGTGGCCAGTAACTCGAACACTAAACCAAGACAGGACTTTGGGGTTGTCTCACTGTCTTCAAGATAGTTTTCCTTAGCTGTTTTATCAGCTTTGTTGGAGACCAACAAGGATGTCTCACTATCCTGAACCTTATCCGCATTACTTCCTTTACCATTGCTTAATAAGGCACTCTTCCCCAATATTCTGTCAGCATTCTAAAAGAAGAACAAGCAGACACATAACAGGTTTAGCATGTACTAGTATATGAAACTCATTTCGGTGAACCAGTTCATTAGTAAGGTGGACAAGATTAAACTACCAAGTCGTCTATTGCCAAGTAGTACATTATAAAAGCACCAAACAAACATATATCTATGTCCTATGGTCACTGCATTGTCTTGCCAAATCAAAATAGAGACACGGTTCAAATCATATCAGTTCAAGAGAAAGCAGTACTGAAAGAATACAAAGCGTGGGAAACTACACGGCACAACAAGATTTCAGATGGGTACCACGGGTCTACATATACAACAACACTATTGGCTCTGTTGTGATGCTAGTAATGTGCATGATATGAGAAGTCAACTGTATACACAATTGAAATTGAAATCAACAGAGCTATTTATAAAAGCAAACCTGTTAAAGAAACATGCGTAAACATACCTGTTGTGCCATTAGAGTTTCAATTGGAGCCTTCAATTTAAAAATAAGTTTGTATGAGTAAATACAGTGATACAAGAGCAAAGCAGTATGCACGATAGCAATGGAATCTTAAATGAGAACAGTTGTTCTTCAGGTTTAAGCACCTGTTCTACATGAACAGAGTACAGTAAGACGCAAACATATAGTACTTAAAAAAATGAGCTCATAGACCTTACCACATTCTTGGTTCGGGACCAGTACGGAACAAGGCGTTCCCAGTCATCGTCCAGTAAATGTGTCTCAGGAGAACGTAACGGAATTTGATGAGTTTCTTTGCCAGTGAAGTACGTTTTCTTCAGGTAATTCCGATGCTACCACCAAGCATTCTTGAAGATAGCAGAGGTATTAGCACAAGTTACCTCATCCTGAGTTTCCAAATCGGTCCTTCTCTATAGAGAAAAGTAGGAAAATTTGTTGTATTATAACCATCATGGAGGTAGAATGTATGGGACAAAGCAAAGTAATTGCCATGAATAACATTACTTACACATAACTCCTGGACAAACACCTGCAACTGGCATTTTCCTTCATCTTCAGTATAATATTTCCATGATGGGAAGATACGCACATAGGATTTAACAACGTCAAATGCGACAGATGCTAAACTACGAATGGCTGGTTGTGCTTCCTCCACGGGAATGGGTGTACTAACTGGTGGAGTTGGGGTTCGCCGTGGTAGTACTAGCGCTTTGGGCACGGGAGCTGCCTTACTAACTGCTCTTGTTTGGGACTCTGTGGTGGAGATGGTGTTGTGTCAACAGGAAATGGGTTACTATCTGCTGGGGTTGGGGTTAGATTAGGTGAAGCTGGTTCTCTGTCCATCGCAGTAGTGGTACAATCTGCGAGAGTCTAGGGTATGTGTGGTAGGGCCGGTAGAGTCTGGGGCATCTTGGTATGGTAATCTGTTTACCGTACTTTCATTTTGTTAGTCCACCGATTGGTGGGTTGACACTGGGGCCAATATTCATGTGTGTGCTGATGTGTCTTTGTTTTCTTGCAGCATATAAATACGAGATCCACAGGGATGCTCAGCTTGATTTTAGTAGAACTGCACAAAATGTTCAGATGGTTCATGTCCTCCATAATACTTCATCATGCACAATACATCGAATGGTTCTCTAATCATTCATCGTCACCTTGAGCCACCGGACTATCAGATGACAAACCCTGCCCGTTCCACAATCATAGGCATTACATATTTTGAATGGGAAAAGATTGTCAAAGTTTAATCATCGATTTTAGCAAGAAAACATTAGTTTAATATATTGGAATTGGAAATCCTTGTCAAATTTTGCTCATTGATGTTAGCCATAAGACATGCATTTGATATTTTTGAGTGGGACGCTCTTTGCTGTGAGCAACATCGATCATTTTTTCCTATTCCTGTCTTCAGTTCAGAAGTAAATATTTACTCTGCTGAGATGCATAGTCACATGAATGTTGACTTACGTAAGGTATTTTAAGAGTTTGCTCTAAATGTTGTCTAGGTAATGCCATGCCTTGTGAGTTTGATTGCAATGTTGAGCTTGGAATGCTATGGCATGCGGCATCATGAGATGTTCACCGTGCCTCCTGAGAATAATGCTTCATATTGTTTTGCATGTTGATCTAATGCTTGTGATTTGCATGTTAAGAAGATCATCCTCTCCTGTAGTTTTTGTGCTTAAGAAGTTCATTGTCTTATGTTTCATTCATAGCCTATACGACAACTCGGGTAGGTTAGAGGTGAAACCATATGATCTTTGGACAACCTCATCATCTTAGGCCGTGATTGGATCGTCGTTTTCCAACCAAAACCGCTTGTAAAACTGACGCTTGTAAATAAAAGCAGATGGTCTTGGGCGAAGCGCTTGGTTGGTCGATTTCGACTAGTAAAATATACACTGGTCTCTCAAATTACACGCGTAACTCGCCGGTTTTCGTTACAGACCTCGGGCCCTCGGTTTCATTACGCTTGTATTTTACGCATTGTTTCCAATGACGAGTAAATTACACTTGTATCTTAATACAGGTGTGAAACAATCCAGAGCTCCCAAGCGCGGCCTTACCGTTTCATGCCGTCTCGGTCTCCCGAAGGTGCTCATAGGTGTCTGATGATCCTGGCTTCCTGAATGAGCAGCGGGCGCTGTATCAAACCATTCATAGGGCCCGCGAGGCCCTCTCCATCGTCCTTCAAGTTGTTGCGTTCGCCGTGGCGTCGAGCATTGTCAACATGGTCAACAAACATGAGGAATCAGGAGATGACTTTATTTGGACTGGATGACAGTAGGGACCCACTAGGGCCATAGCCGTACGTACGCAAGTTCCTCCTTATTATATACAAATATAATTTTTTTTGCTTCCTCCTGGTTTCCTGACATCACGGTCCCACACCATCGTCAACCTATATAGTCAATATACGAGAGAATTGCACAAGGAGCGGCCAACAGTTGGGACCCAGCAGCTCGAGCAGTATTTGTTTTTTTAGGTGTAAGCGGAGTTTTTCTTGAGCGATGTTTTTGTCGTTGTTCAGAGGAGCAGGGTATCAACTGGGCGGGCTATGGCCCATCTAGCCCAGGCTATTATTTTATGTCGACCAAATATCCAGCCCAGATATTATTTTTTCAAGGTGAAAATGGCTAGCCCAGCTATACTTTTTTTGCGGAATACCCAACCCAGGTCAACTTGTTATTCTCCGCCCCGCTGGGCTGTAAATCTTTCCTATGAGGGATGCATTAGGCCTAACAAGAAAATGGGCTTTAAGAAATAATAAATGGGATGTAATTATAAAAACTGGGCTGTAAATATACAAAAATGCACCAAGCGGGTAATTAGTTTCAAAAATATTATTGTTTGAATTTGGAAATTTTAATTTCATTACTTATTGCGCGCGCAGTATTTCTTTAGATTTTTACCTAATACAAAATCATTTTGAAATTATATTTAATCTTACTCGAAATTTCGAGATAAATTTTTTTCGGGTCCCATCAAAATGTGGGATTTTTGGTTGAATTATGTTTTGAGAGGTTGGTTGAAATTATTAACCGTTGTCTTGGCTAGAAAATGGGCTGTAATTTTAACAAACTGTAAATGGGTTGTAGTAAATTCCATTAGAATTCAAAAATGGGTTGTACACTATTACAAATTGCAAATGGGCTATATGTTCTCTGCCACACAGGTGATGCTCACTTGTGGGCCTACTATTTTTTTTGAGAATTATAGTCAGTGACACATACGGAAGGCTTGTGGGCCTATTAAGGCGTACGGAAGGCTTTGTAAACTTATAGTCAAGACACGATTCTAGCAGAAGTGGTCGTTGGATGTCCATCCAACGGCTGTAGTGCTTCTTCAATCTCGGATATTCTTGCTTCAGCCACCTAAACCACCGCCCGCTGTGCTGCCGCGCAGGCTTCACTGACCCACTCTACTCCCAAACATCGTCCAGGCCATTCCTCTACTCACCAACACCTCCTATTCTTCACCAGCGATGGCAGCCTCACACCGCAGCCGAACCAGTGAACCCTCGTACTCCCCTCCATGTGGGCATCCACTTCTGTGTCTTCGTTGGCTCAGGGTCGTTCCCTTCGTAATACTCGCCATCATTCACTGCGTTGGTTCTCTCGGCACGGCGTGGTCAACTTTGTCAACAAACGAGAGCCATCGGATGAGACATGTACGTGGGTTGGCTGACAGTAGGGACCCACATGGCCCATGGCCGCACGCGGCAAGTGCCCCCGTATTATGCGAAAACAAATAATTTCTCCCCCTGAGAGGTTTGATCCACCAGCTACATCTTCGCACGCAAGGAAGTGCTTCCTTTATTACGCAGAAATAAAAAGTTTCCTCTCCCTGACAGCTGGGACCCATCACCTTATTATGATCCTTTTCGTCAAAATATAGATTGTACCGAAGATCCTAAATTATTTTCTTTTTATTCTAACTCAAAAAGGAAGAAATAGAAAAAACCAGAAAACATCTTCGCACGCAAGGAAGTGCCACCTTATTATGCGAAAAAATTGATTCCCCCTGCTGGCTGGGACCCACCAGATTTGGAGGCTGACTTGTGGGCCTACTATGTTAACGCGTACGCAGGGCTCTGTCAACTTAGTCAATAAATGATTCTAGCTACACTGACCATTCGATGTTAATCCAACGGCCAAGCTGCGTCTTCAACCTCTGGTCTTCAACCTCTGGTCTTGTTGCTCCAGCCGCCCAAACCTACGCCCGTCGTACCGCCTGCTCCAGCCTCCCATGGCCGGCCGTGCTGCGGCGCAGGCCTCATTGCCCGACCATACTACTACTGGCCAGGCCTTCCCTCTACTCACCCACACCCCCTGTTATTCTCCGGAGACGACAGCCTCAAACCGCAGCTGAAGCAGTCAACCCTCGTACTCCCCTTCGCGTGGGCATCTACTGTTGTGTATTCCCCGGCTCCGGGTCGTTCCCTTCCTAGGTCGCCCCGTCGTCCACCACCTTGGTGCTCTCGGGTGGTACGGCGTCGTCAACACGGTCAACGAACGATAGCCATCAGAAGAGGACTGTAAGTGGAGAGGCTGACAGCTGGGTCCATGGCCGCACGCAAGGAAGTGCCTCCTTATTACGCACAAAATAATGATTCCTCCACCTGAAACCTCGGACCTACCGGAAGGGCCTTTGTATTTCGCGAAAAAATGTGCCCCCCTGACAGCTGGGACCCACCGGCTTTATCTTCGCACGGAAGGAACTGCCTTCTTACCCCCTGACAGCTGGGACCCATCAAGGTGAAGCGAAGGTAGCGTTATCTGTCCAGCCGCGAACGTGTACGTACATAGCGGTCCATCGATGTCTCTGCAGCGACGTACCGTGGCCGAGTAAGGAGCGACACGTGTTGAAGTAGAGGCGTTGACATAGCATGTCACGCAGTCCCGTCTATATCATGTACACATACGTACGGCCACGCAGCAAGATAGTAAATACAGCTACATACGTACATACGGGCGGGGTCTCTAACGCGTAGAACGACTAATCATGTTCATCGGAAGCCAACCGGCTGGGTCAGAACGAAGAAGCTGCGTCGTGTTCATGGGGAGGCAACGGAATACGTCGTGTTCATCGGGAGGCAATGGAATATGTCCTGTTCATTGGGAACCAACCGGCTTGGACGGAACAGCCGAAACAAGGTCTGACGTACCGCAGAACGGAGGAAACGGGCCTTCTATTCGACCGCGTACGGTCGAAACGGGGTCCTGTTCATCGGGAAGGGTCTGGTGTACCGCAAAACAGAGGAAAGAGACTTGTGTTGGACCGCGTATGGTCAAAACGGGGTCCTGTTGATCGGGAGGGGTGTGGCGTACCGCAAAACGGAGCAAAAAGAATAGTGTTGGAGCGCCTACGGTCGAAACGGGGTCCTGTTGATCGGGAGGGGTGTGGCATACCACAAAACGGGACTCCACGGGCTACTGTTCATCCACCACTGACTTCCTCCAGCCTCCACTGCTACTGTTCATCCACTGTCGGCTTCCTACAGCCTCCACTAGCTATTGTTCATCCACGGGGTCATGTTCATCCAGCCTCCCCGGCTACTGTTCATCCAGCCCTCCACGGGGTCCTATTCATCCAGCCTCCATCGGCTACTATTCAACCAGCCCTCCACGGGGTCCTGTTCAACCAGCCCCTCCACG
Source organism: Triticum aestivum (assembly GCF_018294505.1). Lineage (NCBI taxonomy): Eukaryota > Viridiplantae > Streptophyta > Magnoliopsida > Poales > Poaceae > Triticum > Triticum aestivum. The sequence goes on from NC_057799.1 coordinate 435,940,277, forward strand.
GGGTCATGTTCAACCAGCCCTCCACGTACGGGGTCCCTCCACCGGCTACTGTTCATCCACCCCCACGCCTCCTCGTGCGGGGTCATGTTCATCCAGCGGCAACGACCTCTACTACCACGGGATCCTGTTCATCCAACCCCCACCAGGAACTGTTCATCAAGAGGCAGCTTCGATCGGCTTCAGTTAACAGTAGTAGCAAAAGAATCACTCGGGTTCAGTTAACAGCAAGGGATCGATCGGGGTTCAGTAACATAGCTAGTGCAATCGCTCGGGTTCAGTTAGAGCCCAACGCCTCGCTCAGGTTCAATTAGAGCACAACGCCTCGCACACACGCACGTACGTGTATGAGAGAAACGCGCAAACCTCCATGCTTCGCTCGGCCCCGACCACCCACCGTAATCGGGAACTCCCCGAAATTTTCCTCGCCCTCGCTTCTACCACGATTTTTTCTGTCATGGACGGCCCAGAGAATGTCATCCAGCTGCGTCTCCGGCCCTCCCAGGATGAAAAGCCCATTTTCTGTCATGATTTTTTGTCATAGAAGTAGGATCCCACCACATCTATGATGATACCGGGTTTTGTCACAATTATCATCATAGAAATGTCATGGATGTGTCTTTTTTTGTAGTGACTCTTGCAAATATTTGTGATGGCTTGCCTTCGTGTAGAGGAGGGTCACACTCCTCCTGGTTCTCCTCAAGGCAGCAAGTTCCTTCTGAAAATATTTAAAATAGCAAAAAGAAAATTTCACATAACACATTTAAATGCACCAGAAAATATTCACAACAAGCAAAAATCTCATCTTTTGCATGCTGATAGAGGATCTCAAGAAAAAACTAATGCAAAAAGAATCATATCATTTGGACTTGTAGAATAAAAGTTAGAGCAGGTCAAAGTTTGGTCAATATTCTGAATTAAAATGATTTTTGAAAAATAACCAGAGGGGGTGACGTCAAAGATGTATTTCAGAAATACGCCTCCACTTATACCGCTTCGGCGGGCGCACAGAGAGGCTGACGGGCGGGCCCCACTGGCAGGGTGAAGAGAGAGAGAGAGAGAGAGAGAGAGAGAGAGAGAAACAGAGGATGGCGACGAGGGCGCCGGTGGTTCTCCGGGGAAAAGACCACGGCTGCCGCCGAAGAGGAGAGGGATGGATGCGCCTCACCACGGCGAGCACGCACGTACCCATGGGTTGGCCGGAGATGGACGGAGGAGGTCGCCATGGAGATCTTGAGAGACGACAGCGGAGGGAGTTCACCGGAGACGAAGGTTCTGACGAGGTGAGGCAGCTCCAGCGGCTCCAGCAGCATCTCCAAGGATCAGCAGAGCCCCGCGAACAAGCCTGGGTGGTCGAAGGTCGTCGAGGATTGCCGAAGGAAGCATGGCACCGAGAAGGAATCGGCGGCGATCTCCGGTGCGAAATGGCGGCCAGAGGCCCGCGTGGCCTGGCCGCGGTCTTCTCCGAGTGTGATTGTGGTCAGAGGAGGTGAGTGGTGCGGCTGAATGAGCTCGGGAGGGGTCCTATTTATAGACGCGGGCGAGAGGGGGATCGAGGTCACCGGAGAGCTCTCTGGAAGCAACGAGCAGCGATGAACAGGGTCAGTGAGAGGGGGGAAAGAGCCACGGGCTCACGCGGCCACTTTGGAGGCGTTCAGCCAAGCACAGGGCGCCGGAGGAGGACGAAAACAGGGGCACGGGCACACTGTAGCCTCTGCTGCGTCGTGCTCGTGAACGCCGCAGCTGTCACCGGTGTTGGGGAGCGCCAGGAGGGGTCAAGGGTGACGAGTCGAGGCAGAGGGAGCTCCAGGACACGCTGGTTTGGGCGGAGGCGGGCGCACGCGCTGAACAGGGAGGTTGCCGGCGCGCAGAGCGTGTCGAACGCACGCCTGGTACCGTGTCCACACGTGGTCACCGCGTGCACTGGCACTACGCGGCGCGCCTGAGAGGTTAGATCATGTCTGGTGTGTTGTCTTTGCAGTGCTAGGTCACTCCATGCTGATAGATCACTACCAGGCCGACCAGATGAGACTTGAGCTTCAGTGCAAGTTTCTGGACAGAAACTTGTGAGGTCAGTAGATAGAGTTCTAGAGAGAGTTAGGAACTGATTCTTGGTGGTTAAGAGTTACTTAGGAAGGTCATTAGTCCATAAAAATTTCAGCGCAAGGGGATCAAGCAAAAATACACTTCCTTCACAAAGTGCATTTTATGACCAGAATGGAAAAGATTTTCTACAGCAAAAATATTCCAAATAACCATGAAATATTTTTGCACAGGAAGTTTGGCCAAGGTTCAAAGAATATTTGAGAATATCTCAGATTTTTGTGAGCAAGAAAAATGAGGGCTGCTTTGGAGCAGAAGTGAAAATAGGCTTTTTTCAGAGAGAAATGAATATTTTTCATTTGAGAAAAATATTCCCAAGATAATACTTTGATATATCATAGGGCAAGGGAGGTTTTAGAGAAGGGGTGGAGTCACTTGGGTGAAAATCAAAGCAATGCCCAAGTGTTAAGTCCAAATGAGTTGATTCAAAACTCAGTTTCAAATCAAATTGCAATAAAATCCAAAAAAAGAAAAAAGGGCCAAAAACCAGGGTGTCGCAGAAAGAGAACCATGGGTTCAAAACCCATGCCCTTTCCACCTAAATCAACTAAGAAAAAAGGTGATGAATAATTTGGACGCTTTGCTGAAATGCTCAGGCCAGTCTTTTTGCGCACCCGCTTGACTGATATTTTAAAGATGGCCCCTTATGCAAAATATATGAAAGACATCATCTCTAATAAAAGAAAGATACCGGAAGATGAAATATTCACCATGCTTCCTAATTATTCCTTTAAGAGTGGAGTACCTAAAAAACTTGAAGATCCGGGAATACAAACTATCCCTTGCTCCATCAAAAGAAATTATGTCAAAACTGCTTTGTGTGATTTAGGAGTTGGTGTTAGTGTTATGCCTTTCTCTTTATATAAAAGACTTGATTTGAATAAACTCACACCTACTCAAATCAACTGCCATACCTATCGGTATTTGTGAGGATGTGCCTGTTGTTGCTGCAAATGTTATTATCTTAACTGACTTTGTTATATTTGAGATGCCCGAGGACGACAACATGTCGATTATCCTTGGTAGACCCTTCTTGAATACTGCGGGGGCTGTTATTGATTGCAATAAAAGCAAGGTCACTTTTAATATCAATTGTAATGAGCATACGGTGCACTTTCCGAAAAAACAATTCCAAATGAATGGCATTAATGTTATTGAAAAATCTCCGACACTCACTATTGGAAGCTTTCAACTACCTCTACCTACTGCCAAAAATAAATATGAAAGGCTTATTGTGGGGGACATGCATATCCATGTTGAGGTAACTTACTGTTTTACGAAAGTTCTTCGGTTTCATGCTAATCGAAGGTGGTTATTAATAAGACTTGATCAACCTTATTAATGGATCATTTTTTAGAGGTATGAAGTTGATGAATTTAGTACGCAGAACCTTTGTCGGAGGAAATGGCCACGGGTAGCCTAACCGACTACCCCTGGTTCTTCAGAAAAATTATCAGGCCTTTTGGCCTTCAAGCACTCCAAGCATTTGGGCCGCCTTCCCTGGCCGGCTACCTCTAAAGCCGATTCCCGGAAGGCGACCCAGCCTCGAGCAACCTCTCCCCAGGATGACTATGGGGTGGCCGACTCCAAGCAGCCGGCCAAGAAGGACGCCGGCTCCTAGCAGCCGGCCGAGACCACAACCACCAAACCTGTTCCCACATAACGGCGACACGACGGGGTGTGGCCACAGTGCGGCCCACTACCCCCGAAGCCCGAGGCGGGCATGGCTACAGGAGGCCGTACGGGACGGCCGTCTCCCGTGCGGCTCGGCACTGTGGCCATGCTAGCCTCGACGTCATCCACGACCAACTCCTGTACGGCCCAAGGACTGCGGGCCCCTTCAGCCAGAGAGAGGCGTGAAGGCGGCCCGGCCTTTCCCAGTCGGCCAAGAGCATAGCCGGCCTCCAGAAGCCGGCTACTCCCTTCCTCGAAGCAGGAGCCCCATTAAGGAGACAAGACGAGGTAAGGCTACAGTGATAGCCCCCGAGGCGGCCCACTGTAGCCACGCTTACCTCGACAAAGCCCTCGTCATCACAGGCGAGGCTACAGTAAGCAGCCGCCGACAAGACGCTAGGCAGTGGGGCCGGCCTGTCGACCAAGTAGCCGGCAGCCGGCGGGACCCACCAGCCGGCGGGACCCAGCAGTCGGTGGAGAAGCCGGCGAGCGTAGACACTGACGGCTGGGACCAGCTCCCAGTCGGGTTACCATTGTACCCCCGGGGGGGTAGGCCTATATAAACCCCCCGGAGCACCCATGCAAAGGGTTCGCGTCTAAGATCGTTCGCTTCTAAGCATAGTTGGCCTCTGAGCATAGAGTTGCCTCCTAAGCATAGCACACACACCATAGATAGAGAGAAGCAAGAGCTAGTCTTGTTCTTCTTCTCCCTTGATCTCAACAGCTCTAGGAGCGATTGTAGCTACCTTTCATCGATCTAGTGATCATGCGGAGACCCCGCAGAGCAGGACTAGGGGTGTTATCTCCTCGGAGAGCCCCGAACCTGGGTAAGATCCGCCGGCGTGCATGTCTTCGCCTCATCCCGTTTCCAGGCACCGGCGACGTTTTATTGGCTCCCACAATGATAAGCCATCCCTTGGCATATGTCGCACCAACCACCCGACATTTGGCGCCCACCGTGGGGCCAGGTGCACCGTCGTCCGGAGACCTGTTCTGGACGGGAACCCTCTTCCTCCCCCGCGAGCGCAGCCAGCCTGCTGCGCCCAGTGGCGTTTTCCTCGATGCGCTGCAAGGCGTCGACGACGCCTGCGCTGCGAGCTGCCTCGCCGATCTGCTCGGCGAGACTCGCATCTCCGACGAGCCTGCGTCCGACGCAGGCACCGACTACCCCGAGAGCCGCCTCGTCAGCCTCCTCGACCAGCTTCACGTCTCCAGCGAGCCTGCTGCAGATGTGGAGTCGGTCGGCTCCACCGACCCGATGCTCGTCGACTCCGACACCGCATCGCTTGACGCCTACCCCTCCGACGTGGTGGTCTTCGACGACCCCCTCCCTCGAGCTGACAGCGGCAGCAGCGCTGTCACCGAAGTGCTGGTCATCAACCACGTCTCCAACTCGGGCGAGAATGCCCGCGACGCTCAGCAAGCGGCGATGCACGACCTCTCTGTCCCCATCCCGGCCGACGCCGACGCCGAGACCCTGGAAGCACGCCGCCTTGCCCTCATCGCGGAGGGCCAGAAGATAGCCTCCATGAGCCCCTCACCGAGGCTCACCAGCGCGAAGTCGACCGCGCCGCCTTCGGTACGCCGCCGCCCAGCGGCCCGAGCCGAGCCGGCTTCGTCCAGAAGCGCGGCGCGGCCGTTGCCAGCATGCTGGGCGCAGATCGCCCCGTCTACGCCACCCCGCTCGAGAATCTGCGAGCCGCTCAGGCGGGTGCAGAGGAGCTCAATGGGCTGGGAGCCGACGAGCTCCCCTACATGACAAGACGGATCTAGCAGCTGATCGACGCGGCTGCAGAACGGCACGAAGCCGGCGCCCGTGCTGATAGTCATCCCCCGCGCCGGGAGCACGCCGCGACGTCCCGCTCGCCGACTGCGAGCGGCGCGCGCCAGAAGAAAGACAAGGAGCCAGCTGCCAGCCGCAGCCGGACTCGCATCACCATCGAGCGCGACGCGGAGGGCCGCCCTCGAGCAGTGGAGCACCAAGGAAACCTGCCTCCTCCCCGCCTCGAAGAGAAAGACCCCTCACTCCGCCGCCCATCACACATCCGACTCTTGGCGACCGACTCGGCCGCCGAGAAGGAGTCGGCGAGAGTGACGCCCGCCACCGGATCGACCGCCTTGCTCGATCCTTGGCGTTAGAAGAAGAAGACGATGTCGGCCCGCCATGCTTTGGCCCCCGCATCCGCGACAAGCCCTTCCCCAAAGGGTTCTCGCTCCCCAGAGACACGCCCAAGTACAACGGCTCGGTGAAGCCGGAAGATTGGCTCATCGACTACTCCACGGCCGCCAGCATCGCCAACGGCAATCGGCGCGTCGCCGTGAAGTACGTCCCCCTGATGCTGCAGGGCACGGCGCGCACATGGCTCAACAGCCTCAAGCCCTACAGCATCAACAGTTGGCTGGACTTCACCGAAGTTTTCGTCCGCAACTTCACCAGCACCTACAAGCGGCCTCCCAAGCCTCGCCAGCTCTCCCTTTGCGTTCAAGGGCCCAACGAGTCGACCCGCGACTACCTCACGCGATGGGCCGAGCTCCGCAACTCCTGCGAGGGAGTGCACGAGGTCCAGGCCATCGAGTACTTCACCGCCGGGTGCCGTGAGGGCACCCTCCTCAAGCACCGACTCCTCTGCGACGAGCCGGCTACCCTCGATGAGTTGCTGGTCACCGCCGACAAGTACGCCACTGCCGACTCCTCCATGAAGACCGAGCTGCGAGTAGACGCCTCGAGGAAAGTAATTGCTCCGGCTCCCAAGACGCCGGCTGGCGACCCTAATCGGCGCCCCTACCAGAACGACCACAAGCGCAAGGGCCCCATGCCGACTTCCTCCAGTCGGCAGGTGGCCACAGTTGAAGACGAGCAGCCCGAAGAACGGCCCGCTCCCAAGAAAAAGGGTGGCCGGCTGCCTTGGCAGCCGTCTTTCTCCTACGAGCAAGCTCTAGATGCCCCCTGCAACTTCCACAGCGGCGCGAAGCCGTCCAACCACACAACCCGGAAATGCCACTGGCTCACCCGCATCCCCAAGGGTGAGGGAATGTTGCCGCCTCCGCCTCCCGGCTCGCCGCCTCCAGCCCCCCAGCAGCCGGCGGCTCGGCCGGCAGTCGGCGCCATCCAGGACGAATTTCCCGAAGAGCACGCCGCCTACGTCGTCTTCACCAGTCAAGCCGACGACAAGCGCAGTCGGCGCCGGCAGCACCAAGAAGTGAACGCAGTCGCCTCTAGCACCGCCGAGTTCATGCACTGGTCAGAAAAGCCAATCAGCTGGAGCCAGGCCGACCACCCAGAGGTGATGCCTTCGCCTGGCTCCTACGCAATGGTCTTAGACGTCACCCTCGCGACGGAGAGGCGAGCTGCCAGATTTTCCCGCGTCCTGATAGACGGCGGAAGCAGTATCAACATACTGTATCGCGATACCATGGAGAAGCTGAACATCAAAGCGAAGCAGCTCATGCCGAGCCGCACCGTCTTCCATGGTATCGTACCCGGCCTATCTTGCTCTCCAATCGGCAAGATCAAAATGGATGTTCTCTTCGGAGACAAAGATCATTTTCGCCGGGAAGCAATATGGTTCGAGGTACTGGATTTGGAGAGCCCCTATCATGCATTGCTTGGCCGACCTGCTTTGGCCAAGTTCATGGCTGTGCCCCACTACGCCTACCTGAAAATGAAGATGCCGAGCTCGAAGGGGATCATCACGGTAGCCGGCGACTACAAGAAGTCCATCGAGTGCGCCATGGCCAGTAGCCGGCTGGCCGAGTCCCTCGTGGTGGCAGAAGAGAAGAAGATGTTGGAACGGGTTGTGGCCATGGCCGGCAAGCAGCCGGCCTTGTCCCCCAACCCCAAGGATTGTGATGCGCAGGGCTCCTTCCAGCCTGCCAAAGAGACAAAGAAGATACCTCTGGACCCGGAAAACCCGGAGAGGTTCGCTGTGATTGGGGCGAACTTGGACAGTAAATAGGAAGGCGAGCTCGTCGACTTCCTCCGTGAGAATCGAGACATCTTTGCATGGTCCCCAAAGGACATGCCGGGTGTCCCGAAGGATTTCGCCGAGCACAAATTACATGTCCGAGCTGATGCGAAGCCGGTCAAGCAACCCCTTCGCTGACTGTCTGAAGAGAAGCGAAGAATTGTGGGAGAAGAGATAGCCCGGCTCCTTGCCGCCGGCTTTATCATGGAAGTGTTCTTTCCAGAGTGGCTTGCCAACCCAGTTCTGGTTCTGAAGAAGAATAACAAGTGGCGTATGTGTATAGACTACACGAGTTTGAACAAGGCCTGCCCAAAGGATCCGTTTGCTCTGCCGCAGATTGACCAAGTGATAGACTCCACAGCCGGATGCGAGCTGTTAAGTTTTTTGGATGCATACTCAGGGTATCATTAGATCAAGTTGGACCCGGCTGACCGCCTGAAGACTGCCTTCATCACACCCTTTGGAGCTTTCTGCTACCTGACAATGACATTCGGCTTGAGAAATGCCGGTGCCACTTTTCAGCGTTGCATGCAGAAATGTCTCTTGAAACAACTCGGCAGAAATGCCCACGTCTATGTAGACTACATTGTGGTGAAGACAGAGAAGCGCGGTACCTTGCTGGAAGATCTGAAAGAAACATTCGCCAACTTGCGCCGATTCCAGATCAAGCTCAACCCCGAGAAGTGCGTGTTCGGAGTGCCAGCCGGCCAGTTGCTAGGCTTCCTGGTCTCCGAACGCGGCATTGAGTGCAACCCCGTCAAGATCAAGGCCATCGAGAGGATGGAGATTCCCACCAAGCTGCGAGATGTGCAGAAGTTCACTGGCTGCTTAGCCTCCCTGAATCGTTTTATCAGCCGACTAGGAGAAAAAGCTCTCCCCCCGTACCGACTCATGAAGAAGTCCACTCACTTTGAGTGGAATGATCAAGCCGACCAAGCCTTCCATGAGTTGAAAAAAATGTTGACCACTCCGCCTGTCCTGGCTGCGCCGACTGAGAAGGAGCCCATGCTCCTCTACATCGCCGCGACAAGCCGAGTCGTCAGCACTGTTGTTGTGGTCCAGCGCCCGGAGGAAGGCCGAGCCCAGTTAGTCCAGAGGCCGGTCTACTATCTCAGCGAAGTACTGTCCAGCTCAAAGCAAAACTACCCGCACTACCAGAAGATGTGCTATGGGGTGTACTTCGCTGCCAAGAAATTGAAGCCCTACTTCCAAGAGCACCCCATCACGGTCGTGTGCACCGCCCCGCTCGCCGAGATCATAGGAAGCCGGGATGCATCCGGCCGGGTGGCCAAATGGGCCATTGCCTTGGCGCCCTACACGATTTTCTATCAACTCCGCACCGCCATCAAGTCGCAAGCATTGGCCGACTTCCTCGCCGACTGGGCCGAGACCCAGTACTTACCGCCGGCTCCCGACTCTACCCATTGGCGGATGCACTTCGACGGGTCCAAGATGCGCACCGGCTTGGGAGCCGGCATCGTCCTCACCTCTCCCAAAGGCGACAAGCTCAAGTACACGCTGCAGATCCACTTCGCCGCCTCCAACAACGTCGCCGAGTACGAGGCGCTCGTACATGGGCTCCGGCTAGCCAAAGAACTCGGCATACGCCGGATCCTGTGCTACGGCGACTCAGACTTGGTGGTTCAGCAATCATCTGGTGACTGGGACGCCAAGGACGCGAACATGGGGAGCTATCGTTTCCTCGTCCAGCAGATAAGCGGATACTTCGAAGGGTGCGAGTTCCTTCACGTGCCAAGGGCCGACAACGACCAAGCAGATGCCCTAGCACGGATCGGCTCCACCCGACAAGCCATATCGACTGGCGTCTCCCTCCAGCGCCTCCTCAAGCCATCCATCAAGCCGTCTCCAGAGTCGGATTCCATCTTCGTACCGCCTGCGCCAGATACAGCCGGATCCGACTGGAGAAATCCCGCAGGCGGCACGGGGACTTCGACAACTGGCCCGGGGACTGCCGTAGTGGCACCCGGCCCGGGGACTTCAGAGCCCGGCCCGGGGACTGCGGCAGTCGGCCCGGGGACTGCAACGACACAAGAAGCGGTGGCCGACTCCAATTCAACACCCAACCCACCCACCCGAGTCATGGTGGCTACATTAACAGAAGAAGAAGTCACAGCTCCCTCATGGGCCCAGCCCATCCTCAAGTTCCTAGTCAGCAGAGAGCTGCCGGCTGATGAGATCTCTGCGCGAAGAAGAAAGGAAGAGAAGAACACCAAAATCAGAAAACAAGCCAAAGTGGCAGATGGCAGGAAAGGACGAAGGGGTAGACGGCTTACCGTCAACCAGATCCTCGATCTGGCCATAGCCGGAGACCAGAGTCTGCCTGGCCTCTGCCCAGCCGCCCGCCTCCGTCTCGAACTCGACCTGGAGGGTGGCTTCGCAATCCTGCGCAGCCTTCAGCGCCGCCTTGTGGCCTTCCTCCTGGTCGGCCAGCTTCTTGACCAGGCGGTCGCGCTCCTGCACCAAGGCGGCAAGCTCGGCGTCCTTGGCACGAAGAGCAGTCTGGGACTCCCCCAGCTGTGCCCTCAGACTCGCGTTGGCCGCTGCAGAAACGGAAGAAGAAGAAGAACAATAAGAAGTCGTCAAGGAAGATCTGACCCGACTGCTCAGCAGTCGGCCCGAATCTCGGGGACTACACCCAGTGGGTGCGCTGACGCGCCCCCACATGAGAGAAAGATCAAGTCACGTACCTCGGCTCTCAGTAAGGTCGGCGGTCTTCTGAGTCAGCTCCCGAGCCTGGGAGTTGAAGGCGGCCGCTCGAAGGTTGTGGTAGTCCTGCAAAATGGACAGAAGACCGAAGTGAGAACAAAAAACAGCAAAGGCAAAACCTCCAAGAAGTTCCAAGCCGCCTGCTCAGCAGCCGACTCGGAACTCGGGGACTACACCCAGTGGGTGCGCTGACGCGCCCCCACGGAAGAAATCAAGATCAAGAAGAAGAAATCAAGATCAAGAAGAAGAAATCAAGATCAAGAAGAAGAAATCAAGTCAAGAAAAAGCAAGATGGGGAATACTAACCCGGATGGCCGCCCGCGTTGCGAGGAACTCGTCGGTGAACTGCCTCAGCGCCGCGGCCTGGCTTTGGAGCCGTGTCCGGACGTCTTGTGCAGCCACGTTCACTACGGCTGTCCCTCCGCCTGGCGTCCACCCCGAGGTAGCGCTGGCCGCCTCCGCGTCTCGGGCCGACGAGCTGGAGCCCACGGCCGGCTGTGGCTCCGACGCGGCCTTCTGTGGCTCCGACGCGGCCTTCCCCGCGCGCCGGCTCGGCAGCACCCGGACCGCGACCTCAGCCCCCCGGCCAGCTTGCCCTCCGTCGACTGTGCAGGCGGCGAATCAGGCCGGCCGCCTTGGGCCGCCCCAGTTGGCGGGGTCGGCTCCGGCCCCTTCTCCAAAATGATGACGTCGTCGCCGCTCCCTCCCAGCCCCGGCTGGGAGCCGCTGGCTCCCCCTGGCGAGGGCTCCACGTCCCCAGGCGCCATGACGCGCAGGGGGGTGACCATCAAAGCCTCCCCTGCCGCCGCCGCGGCCTCAGCCTCTGCCTGGGCCCTGGCTGCGGCCTCGGCGAGTGCCTTCGCCGCCTCCTCCTCCCGTGCCGCCTGGGGGGCGGCTGCCTTCCATGCCTCCGCCTCCCGTGCCTCCTGCTCCTCCCGCGCCTCCCGCGTGTTCCTTTTCGTCGCCTCCTGGAGGTCGGCGCGGGGGTCCACGCGTCGGGTGGTGCTCCCAGAGCCCCCTGGCGACTCGACGACGGAGCCGGCAGCCGCCCGCTCAAGTGACAACGGAGCTCTGATCGTCGAAGAAAAAGACGAGAGTTCAAGAACCACCAAAGAAAGAAAGAAAGAGAATACACAAAGAAAGATTCGGACTTACGCCGACACGGATTGCGGTTGCTTCACCATTTTACGGAAACGAGCCGCCTTCGCGGCCGCCTCTTCCCGCCTGGTGGCTGCCGCCCCGCCCCTGGGCTTCTTCGTTCGACTGCCGAATAGACCCTGGGCGGCGCGACGCTTCTGCCCTTCACCCCGAGCAGGCTGCGCGGCGGAGGAGCCTGCGCCGCGTCCAGATGTCGGCTGGCGGCGCGGGACGGCTTCGGCTTCATCCTCGTCCGGCCAGTCGTCGAAGGTAGCAGTGAACCCGGAGCCGCCTGCTTCGCCGCCGGCTTGGCCACCGCCCGGCTCGACGGCGTCGTCCATATGGACCGCCCCTAGGTCGGGGTCCTCCAGGTCGTGTTCGGTCCGGTCGGGGACGAAGCGGCGCTCCACGTCTGACCCGCCGGCCGGCCGAAGCAGAGGGCTCTGTCGAAGAACAAGCCGACTAAGTCAGAGTCGGCCAAGAGATGCTCGGCAACAAGGCTGAGAGAGAGAGAGAGAAAAAGAGACAAGGGGAGCATACCGTAGGCGGAGGATTGGCTCGGCTATATGGCTCCTTGCCGAACTGCCACTCTTCAGCGAGTTGGCAGTTTGCAAGGTAGTTCACCATGTAGGCGACCTCATGGCGCGGCATCTCCTTGGTGCACATTCGGCTCGGATCGAGCTGGCCGCTCATCTGACAGATCAGATGAGGCCGGCTCTGGAGGGAAGAACCCGGCGCATGACGAACGCGGCCAGGAGGTCGGGCCCCGTCAGGCCCTCCGACTGGACCATCACCCGCAGTCGGGCGATGGCGGCGTTTCCCGCCTGCGACAGCGTCACGGCCCGGAAGGACCACTGGGGCAGCCTGCCCGCTGGTGGGCCGGCTACGTAAGCCGGCAGCTTGATGTAGTCGCCCCGTGGAGCGATGTTCCGCACGTAGAAGTATGACTTCTGCCACTTCTTCACCGATTGGATCAGCGTGATGACGGGGAAGGGGTTGTCGGCGCCCGATCTCCGCGACACGATGAAGGCGCCAGTATGAGCCGGCACGCCCTTGCTGCGCGTGCCCAGCTTCGACTGGAAAAGCTCCCCCCAGAGCTCAAGGGTGGGGAGTACGCCGAGATAGCCCTCGCACAGGGTGACGAAGGCAGACAGCAGCACCACCGCGTTGGGGGTGAGATGGTGCGGCTGGAGCTGATAGAATTCGAGCCAGGAGCGGAAGAAGGCGCTCACTGGCAGGCCGAAGCCGCGCAAGAAGTGCGAGCGGAAGACCACCCGCTCGCCCTCCTGCGGCCTCGACGAGATTTCCTTCGCCGGCGCGAGGCGGACCTCCACTTTGTCCACGCTGGGCAGCCGCCGCGTGTCGCGAAGGAAGTCGACGTGGTCGTCATGGACGATGGAGCCGTCCCAATTCCCGCCAAGCTGCTCTACGGCGGGAGGCATGGCGAAAGCTAGCACGGCGGCGGAGGAGCGTGCGGTGGAAGAGCGCGGCGGCGAGGTGCTATCGCGAGAATGGGCGAGCGAAGAAGACGGTGGAAGTAGGAGGAGCATGCGAGGGCCTGCCGTCATCCACCTCCCCCTACTTATAGCCTCACGAGGCCAAAGAGGCCGGACGTGGGGGGGAGACGTGGGATTAACTGCGCCCAATCCCCCCACGTCTCGCGTTTATTGCGCATAAGTGCGAGCCGAAACTGCCGCACGGAACGTGCGGGCGGTTTCGGGATACAAAGGATCCGCGCCTGGGCCAGGGCGCGGACGTGGCGGGCCCCCTCCCTGCGGCGACGTCCCGTCACGCGCGTGAGCTGGCAGGCTTTCCGGCCACGTGGTTCGCCGACGGCCCGTGGCCGGCCCGCGGCCCGGTGCACGTGCCAGCGGGTTCCCGCCCTCCGACTTCAGAAGATTTCGATTCAGGCGGCGCGCCTGACCAAGGCTGGCTCCCAGCTGCCGGCTTGTCAAGATAGGAAGCTGATCGAGCTTCTCAACCCCTACTCCACCTCGAAGCCCAATCAGCTTCGGGGACTACTATCGGAGGAAATGGCCACGGGTAGCCTAACCGACTACCCCTGGTTCTTCAGAAAAATTATCAGGCCTTTTGGCCTTCAAGCACTCCAAGCATTTGGGCCGCCTTCCCTGGACGGCTACCTCTAAAGCCGATTCCCGGAAGGCGACCCAGCCTCGAGCAACCTCTCCCCAGGATGACTATGGGGTGGCCGACTCCAAGAAGCCGGCCAAGAAGGACGCCGGCTCCTAGCAGCCGGCCGAGACCACAACCACCAAACCTGTTCCCACATAACGGCGACACGACGGGGTGTGGCCACAGTGCGGCCCACTACCCCCGAAGCCCGAGGCGGGCATGGCTACAGGAGGCCGTACGGGACGGCCGTCTCCCGTGCGGCTCGGCACTGTGGCCATGCTAGCCTCGACGTCATCCACGACCAACTCCTGTACGGCCCAAGGACTACGGGCCCCTTCAGCCAGAGAGAGGCGTGAAGGCGGCCCGGCCTTTCCCAGTCGGCCAAGAGCATAGCCGGCCTCCAGAAGCCGGCTACTCCCTTCCTCGAAGCAGGAGCCCCATTAAGGAGACAAGACGAGGTAAGGCTACAGTGATAGCCCCCGAGGCGGCCCACTGTAGCCACGCTTACCTCGACAAAGCCCTCGTCATCACAGGCGAGGCTACAGTAAGCAGCCGCCGACAAGACCCTAGGCGGTGGGGCCAGCCTGTCGACCAAGTAGCCGGCAGCCGGCGGGACCCACCAGCCGGCGGGACCCAGCAGCCGGCGGAGAAGCCGGCGAGCGTAGACACTGACGGCTGGGACCAGCTCCCAGTCGGGTTACCATTGTACCCCCGGGGGGTAGGCCTATATAAACCCCCCGGAGCACCCATGCAAAGGGTTCGCGTCTAAGATCGTTCGCTTCTAAGCATAGTTGGCCTCTGAGCATAGAGTTGCCTCCTAAGCATAGCACACACACCATAGATAGAGAGAAGCAAGAGCTAGTCTTGTTCTTCTTCTCCCTTGATCTCAACAGCTCTAGGAGCGATTGTAGCTACCTTTCATCGATCTAGTGATCATGCGGAGACCCCGCAGAGCAGGACTAGGGGTGTTATCTCCTCGGAGAGCCCCGAACCTGGGTAAGATCCGCCGGCGTGCATGTCTTCGCCTCATCCCGTTTCCAGGCATCGGCGACGTTTTATTGGCTCCCACAATGATAAGCCATCCCTTGGCATATGTCGCACCAACCACCCGACAACCTTCTGTTCCCAACTTTTGTTTTCTGTTTTTAGTAATTAAATAAAATAAATTGCCATGTTTTGTCTATATTCTGAATTTCCCGTGCAATAAAAAAATGACCCAAAAATAAAACTTCTCAGAATGCCCTGAAAATTTAATACAATTTTTTCTGAATTTATAGTGCAAATAACATTAGAGGGGGGTGTACCAGGTGGGCACAACCCACCTGGTCGCGCCAGCAGCCCCAGGCACGCCCTGGTGGGTTGTGGTCCCCTCTCACTTATCTCTTTAGCCCATGTCATCACCTACCTCCAGAAAAAAATCACCATTGCTCTCTCTCTCGTGTTCTTGCTCTCAAACCCGCAGATTTCGATCTCTTTGTTCGAAGCTCCGTTTCTAAAACTGTTTTGGGGGATTGCTACATGGTATGTGACCCCTCCATTGCTCCAATTAGATCTTGCTTTAGTGGATTATATTTTGAATAATTAGCTACTCTTGGTGCTGCTGTAGATGAGCTTGCATGTTGAATTCTTAGAGTTCTAAGTATTTTGAATGCTTAATATGGCCTCTATGCATCCCTATGAGTAGTTGCTATCAATCTTGTGAAGTTTTATTAACAAAATTTTGTGACCCAAAATTTTTCAAAAATTTGTACGCGAATAAAATGAACTTATTTGGAAGGAGTTCTTCATGGCGGAGGTCCTCGGAGGCATCTTCTAGTAGTGGCTCAACCCGTCAGTCTTATGTTGAACCAAGTGCAAGTTCAATACAGGATGCCACTACCAAATCATGTTTATGGCCGTGCGACGATTTCATGATGAGTGCAGGTATTAAAACATAATTTGAGCAATATATTCACAACGCCGAGCTCGGTCCCTACATTGAAGATAAGTGCAACCAGGATCTCAGTCTCACAGAATCGTTTACTAAAGAGTTTAAACTTCATCCTCGTGAGTTTAGAGTTTCGTTTAAACTTTATGACCATCCAATTACCATGCCTCTAGACTCGTTTAGTGGTGTGTGTAAAATTCCATTTTGGGGTTCGTTGGATGAACCACCAAGGTCTGAGTATGACTCATTTTTGACTAGTCTTTGCTACAGTGAGAATAGAGGAGTGACACAAGGTAGAATAAAAAGTATTAATTTCCCATCAATTCAATACTTTCAATTGTTTAATGGAAAATGCATCGTAGGCAAACAAGACTATAGTACACTCTGTGCCCCTGACTTGAGCCTCATACACACTGCTCTCACCAGTAATAAATGTTATAACCTTGGAGCGATTGTTGCACGCAGATTGCAGCACAATGCTGGTAGTGGATATTTTTATGGTGGGATGTATGCTTCACGTTTAGCAAAGGAGTTTGGCGTATCACTTTGGCCTAATGACCCCATCCTATCTACTCAGTACTTAGACTTTCAGGCCATGAAGCGCCATAAGTTCCTTAAGGGCGAGATCACTGATTATACTTATAACTTGTTGTTCAATACAGATTCCGTTGTGCATACCTTTTTTGCCTGCACCTACCCTCTTTGATTATCACAGCAAATGAAGGTATTATGTTCTTGAGAGCGCGGCTCGAGCACACAATGCAGAGGTCGTGGTTGCTCCCCGGGCTAAGGAGGCTGCACCAAGAGCCTCTCTGAGCTATCACTCTGATTATTACGCAGGCCGCAGACGGTGATTACCAAGCTAGGCCAAAAGCCTAAGCTTGGGGGAGTACATATGTCCACCAACGATACATTCATGTTCACACATTGCATTCCAATTGTCGGTGCTCACACTTTTTCATTGTACTATCCATGTGATACGTCTCCAACGTATCTATAATTTTTTTATTGTTCCACGCTATTATATTATCTGTTTTGGATGTTTTATATGCATTAATATGCTATTTTATATTATTTTTGGGACTAACCTATTAACCTAGAGCCCAGTGCCAGTTTCTGGTTTTTCCTTGTTTTTGACTTTGACAGAAAAGGAATACCAAACGGAGTCCAAATGAAATAAAACATTCGCGATGATTTTTCTTGGACCAGAAGACACCTAACAAACTTGGAGAGGGGGCCAGAAGATCCCCGAGGAGGCCACAAGCTTAGGGGCATGCCATGGGGGGGCCCTGAGGGCTTGTGGGCCCCTCGGAGGTCTCCTAACCCTAATTCTAGTTCTACATATTCCCAAATGACCAGAAGCGTCCACCAAAATACTTTTCTGCCACCGTAACCTTCTTTTCCGTGAGATCCCATCTTGGGGCCTTTTCCGGCATCCTGCCGGAGGGGGATTCGATCATGGAGGGTTTCTACATCAACTTTATTGCCCTTCTGATGAAGCATGAGTAGTTTACCACGGACCTACAGGTCCATAGCTAGTAGCTAGATGGCGTCTTCTCTCTCTTTGATCTTCAATACAATGTTCTCCTCGCTATTCTTGGAGTTCTATCCGATGTAATATTCTTTTGGGGTGTGTTTGTCGAGATCCGATGAATTGTGGATTTATGATCAGCTTATCTATGAACATTATTTGAGTCTTCTCTGAATTCTTATATGCATGATTTGATATCTTTGTATTTCTCTTCAAATTATTGGTTTGGTTTAGCCAACTAGATTGGTTGTCCTTGCAATGGGAGGGGTGCTTAGTTTTGGGTTCAATCTTGCGGTGTCCTCACCCAGTGACAAAGTAGGGGTAGCAAGGCACATATCGTACGGTTGCCATCAAGGATAAAAAGATGGGGTTTTCATCATATTGCTTGAGTTCATCCCTCTACATCATGTCATCTTACTTAAGGCGTTACTTCGTTCTTATGAACTTAATACTCTAGATGCATGCTGGATAGCGGTCGACGTGTGGAGTAATAGTAGTAGATGCAGGCAGGAGTCGGTCTACTTGACACGGACGTGATGCCTATATTCATAATCATTGGCTTGCATATCGTCACAACTTTGCGCTTTTCTATCAATTGCTCGACAGTAATTTGTTCACCCACCGTGTTGTTTTCTTTCAAGAGAGAAGCCTCTAGTGAAACCTATGGCCCCCGGATCTATTTTCCATCATATATTTTTAGATCTATAAACCAAAAAAACCCAAAAATACCTTGCTGCAATTTATTTGTTTTCACTTTGTTTTACGTTTTAGTAATCTTTTATATCCATCTCTATTAGATCTCACTCTTGTTCGAGACCGTGAAGCGATTGACAACCCCTTTTTGCGTTGAGGGCAAGTGTTTCTTAGTTTGTGCAGGTGCAGAGATTTGGGACTTGTTTGTGCCTCCTACTGGATTGATACCTTGGTTCTCAAACTGAGGGCAATACTTATCTCTACTTTGCTGCATCACCCTTTCCTCTTCAAGGGAAAATCAACGCAAGCTCAAGAAGTTGTGCCATGCTAGTTTCATTTTCTCGCTTTCTTCTTGTGTGTTTGAAAAACTTTGAGAAAATAAAAAAATGTTTCTTGCTTCTTTTCGGTTTTTCTTTCTAGTTTAGCTAGCTGTAGTATTAAAAAGAAACCCCAAAAAGATTTCCTTGTTCTTCTTTTGCTTGTTGGGAGTTTTCCCGTGTAAATAGTTTTTTTCTCTTTTTGTTTTCCCTTTTTCCTTTAATTTGCTTTCTTCAAGAAAAACTAAAAACTCCAAAAATATTTCAGTGTGTTTCTCTAAAATTCTTTTCTTTTTGTTGAGTCATACCGAGGAGAAAACCACGATGAAAATGTTGAGTGGCTCTCATATGCATTGATATTGATTTAGCAAAGAGCCCATATTACCTTGTCTTCTCCTCTTGAATAAAAACTTTGCAGATTCCAGCTTAGTCCACGACACTCTTGCACTATTATTATTTTATATCATTCGTTCGTGCAAGTGAAAGGCAATAATGACGACATTTGATGAACTAGCTGTGGCAGAGAGAAACGGGTATGAACTCAACTTGTTCTGTTTTTTAAAATATGTTTAACCTAGTATCCATGATTCAGCATATTATGATCAAACATGTTTGCAATGACAATTAGAGATTATAGTTTCTCATGCCATGCTTAAGTGGCTAGGAGTGGATAATGATTTATCTTGTATATCAACATGCATTAAAATGATTGTGATGTGGTATGATGATATGGTATCCTCCTACGAATGTTTCGAGTGGCTTGACTTGGCACGTGTTCACGCATGCAGTTGAATCAAAACCAACATAGCCTCGATGATATTTAGGTTCATGGTGTTCATATCCTACTCATGCTAGTATTCAATGTTTATTATGCATAACACATGTTCATGACCGTTTTCGCTCTCTAGCTGGCCGCTTCTCAACCTATTTGCTAGCCTTCGCTTGTATTAAATGGAAATGTTGCTTGTGCACTGCTACCTCTTGAGCTTGTGTTGCTTTTTCCCTTGAAGAGGAAAGGGTGATGCAGCAAAGTAGAGTAAGTATTTCCCTCAGGTTTTGAGAACCAAGGTATCAATCCAGTAGGAGACAATGCGACAAGCCACCGAATACCTGCACAAACAAACACCAACTTGCACCCAATGTGATAAAGGGGTTGTCAATCCCTTCAAGGTTATTTGCAACATGAGATCTGACAGAGATGGATAAACGGTAAAGTGATATTTTTGGTATTTTTGGTTTATGGAATGGAAAGTAATAGATTGCAAAGAAAGTAAATAGGAAACTAATATTGTAGATCGGAAACTTGTATGATGGAAAGTAGAAGATTATATGATGGAAAATAGACCCGGGGGCCATAGGTTTCACTAGAGGCTTCTCTCGAGATAGAAATTATTATGGTGGGTGAACAAATTACTGCCGAGCAATTGATAGAAAAGCGCAAAGTTATGACGATATCTAAGGCAATGATCATGAATATAGGCATCACGTCTATATTAAGTAGACCGAAATGATTCTGCATCTACTACTATTACTCCACACATCGACCACTATCCAGCATGCATCTAGAGTATTAAGTTCATAAGAACAAAGTAATGCATTAGGCAAGATGACATGATGTAGAGGAATTAACTCAAACAATATGATGAAAACCCCATCTTTTTATCCTCGATGGCAACGATACAATACGTGTCGGTTCCCCTTCTATCACTAGGATCGAGCACTACACGATTGAACCCAAAGCTAAGCACTTCTCCCATTGCAAGAAAAACCAATCTAGTTGGCCAAACCAAATCGATAGTTCGAAGAGACTTGCAAAGATATCAAATCATGCATATAAGAATTCAGAGAAGATTCAAATAATATTCATAGATAAGCTGATCATAAATCCACAATTCATCGGATCTCGGCAAACACACCGCAAAAGAGTATTACATCGAATAAATCTCCAAGAACATCAAGAAGAACTTTGTATTGAGAATCAAAGAGAGAGAAGAAGCCATCTAGCTACTAGCTATGGACCCATAGGTCTCTGGTAAACTACTCACGCTTCATCGGAGAGGCAATGGTGTTGATGTAGAAGCCCTCCATGATCAAATCCCCCTCCGGCAGGATGCCGAAAAAGGTACCTAGATGGGATCTCACGGGTACAGAAGGTTGCGGCGGTGGAAAACTGGTTTCGTGGCTCCCCTGGATGTTTTTGGGGTATAAGAGTATATATAGGAGGAAGATCTAGGTCAGGGGGTCACTGAGGAGACCACAAGGTCGGGGGTGCGCCCTCCACCCTTGTGGATGCCTCATGGCTCTTCTGTCTTGCACTCCAAGTCTCCTCGGTGTATTTTGGTCCAAGAAAAATCATCGCGAAAGTTTTATTCCGTTTGGTATTCCTTTTCTGCGAAACTCTAAAACAAGGAAAAAAACTGGCACGGGGCTCTAGGTTAATAGGTTAGTCCCAAAAATCATATAAAATAGCATATTAATGCATATAAAACATCCAAATCAGATAATATAATAGCATGGAACAAACAAAAATTATAGATACGTTGGAGACGTATCAAGCATCCCCAAGCCTAATTCCTGCTCGTCCTCGAGTAGGTAAATGATAAAAACAGAATTTTTGATGTGGAATGCTACCTAACATATTTATCCATGAAATTCCCTTTATTATGGCATGAATGTTCAGATCCGTATGATTCAAGACAAAAGTTTAATATTGACATAAAAACAATAATACTTCAAGCATACTAACAAGATAATTATGTCTTCTCAAAATAACATGGCCAAAGAAAGCTTATCCCTACAAAATCATATAGTCTGGCTATGCTCCATCTTCATCACACAAAATATTCAAATCATGCACAACCCCAATGATAAGCCAAGCAATTGTTTCATACTTTTGATGTTCTCAAACCTTTTCAACTTTCATGCAATACATGAGCATGAGCCATGGAAATAGCACTATAGGTGGAATAGACGGTGGTTGTGGAGAAGACAAAAAGAAGGAGATAGTCTCACATCAACTAGGCGTATCAACGGGCTATGGAGATGCCCATCAATAGATATCAATGTGAGTGAGTAGGGATTGCCATGCAACGGATGTACTAGAGCTATAAGTTTATGAAAGCTCAAAAAGAAAACTAAGTGTGTGTGCATCCAACTCGCTTGCTCACGAAGACCTAGGGCATTTTGAGGAAGCCCATCATTGGAATATACAAGCCAAGTTCTATAATGAAAAATTCCCACTAGTATATGAAAGTGATATCATAGGAGACTCTCTATCATGAAGATCATGGTGCTCTTTTCTTTATATTTTTTCGTTTGGAGTCTCATCCCGACTTGTGGGGGGATCATAGTCTCCATCATCCTTTCCTCACTTGGGACAATGCTCTAATAATGAAGATCATCACACTTTTTATTTACTTACAACTCAATACTTAGAACAAAATACGACTTTATGTGAATGCCTCCGGCGGTGTACCGGGATGTGCAATGAATCAAGAGCGACATGTATAAAAATGATGAATGGTGGCTTTGCCACAAATACGATGTCAACTACATGATCATGCAAAGCAATACGACAATGATGGAGCATGTCATAATAAACGGAACGGTGGAAAGTTGCATGGCAATATATCTCGGAATGGCTATGGAAATGCCATAATAGGTAGGTATGGTGGCTGTTTTGAGGAAGGTATATGGTGGGTTTATGGTACCGGCGAAAGTTGCGCGGTACAAGAGAGGCTAGCAATGGCGGAAACATGAGAGTGCGTATAATCCATGGACTCAACATTAGTCATAAAGAACTCACATACTTATTGCAAAAATCTATTAGTCATCAAAACACAGTACTACGCACATGCTCCTAGGGAGATAGATTGGTAGGAAAAGACCATCGCTCGTCCTCGACCGCCACTCATAAGGAAGACAATCAATAAATAAATCATGCTCCGACTTCATCACGTAACGGTTCACCATATGTGCATGCTACGGGACTCACAAACTTTAACACAAGTATTTCTCAAATTCACAACTACTCACTAGCATGACTCTAATATTACCATCTTCATATCTCAAAACAATCATAAGGAATCAAACTTCTCATAGTATTCAATGCACTTTATTATGAAAGTTTTTATTACATCCCTCTTGAATGCCTATCATATTAGGACTAATTTTATAACCAAAGAAAATTACCATGCTGTTCTAACGACTCTCAAAATAATATAAGTGAAGTACGAGAGTTCATCCATTTCTACAAAATAAAACCACCACCGTGCTGTAAAAAATATAAGTGAAGCACATAGAGCAAAATTGCCTAGCTCAAAAGATATAAGTGAAGCACATAGAGCATTCTAATAAATCACGATTCATGCGTGTCTCTCCCAAAAATTGCCTAGCTCAAAAGATATAAGTGAAGCACATAGAGCATTCTAATAAATCACATAGAGCAAGGATGATTGTGGCAAACTAAAAAGCCAAGACTTAAATCATACAAGACGCTCCAAGCAAAACACATAGCATGTGGTGAATAAAAATATAGCCTCATGTAAAGTTACTGATAGACGAAGACGAAAGAGGGGATGCCTTCCCGGGGCATCCCCAAGCTTAGGATCTTTGGCCTCCTTGAATATTACCTTGGGGTGCCTTGGGCATCCCCAAGCTTAGGCTCTTGCCACTCCTTATTCCATAGTCCATCAAATCTTTACCTAAAACTTGAAAACTTCACAACACAAAACTTCAACAGAAAATCTCATAAGCTTTGTTAGTATAAGAAAATAAATCACCACTTTTGGTACTGTTGTGAACTAATTATTTATTTATATTGGTGTAATATCTACTGTATTCCGACTTTTCCATGGTTCATACCCTCCGATACTAGCCATAGATTCATCAAAATAATCAAACAACACGCAAAAAACAAAATCTGTCAAAAACAGAACAGTTTGTAGCAATCTGGATATTTCAAATACTTCTGCAACTCGAAAAATCCTGAGAAATTAGGAAGTCCTAAGCAATTTGTTTATTAATCTTCCGCAGAAAGAATCAACTAAAAATCACGTTTCTGTCATTTATGAAAATTATTTTCGTGCGCGCAAAAGTTTCTGTTTTTCAGCAGCATCAAATCAACTATCACCGTAGGCTATCCCAAAGGTCTTACTTGGCACAAACACTAACTGAAACACAAACCCACATCTAACCAGAGGCTAGATGAAATATTTATTGAATAACAGCAAGGAAAAATATTGGGTTGTCTCCAAACAAGCGTTTTTCTTTAAGGCCTTTTTAGCTAGGCATTGAGATTTCAATGATGCTCACATGAAAGACAAGAATTGAAGCACAAAGAGAGCATCATAAAACATGTGATAAACTCACTTAAGTCTAACATACTTCCTATGCATAGGTATTTTATAAGCAAACAAATTATCAAGGCAAGCAAAAACTAGCATATGCAAGGAAGAAGAAGGAGACGATAGCAATCTCAACACGAAGAGAGGTAATTTTGTGACATGAAAATTTCTACAACCATATTTTCCTCTCTCATAATAATTACATGTAAGATCATAACCAAATTCAACAAAATATCTATCACATAACATATTCTCAACACGATCCACATGCATACAAAGTTGACACTCTTCCAAAATAGTGGGATTAACATTAACTAAAGTCATGACCTGTCCAAACCCACTTTTACCAAAAATTTCATAAGATTGAACATTCTCCCAATATGTGGGATCTAAAGTTGACACTCTTCCAAAACCACTTTCAATATTATTGCAAACAGGGGCTTAAATAAATTTTCAAGATCATACGAAGAATCACCCCAATCATGATCATTGCAACAGGTAGTGGAGATAGCAAAACTAGCATCCCCAAGCTTAGGTTTTTGCATATCATTAACACAACTGAAATTAATAGAATTTATAATAACATCATTGCAATCATGCTTTTCATTCAAGGCACTATCGTGAATCACTTTATAATTTTCTTCTTTCAACACTTGATCACAATTTTTAGATTCACGAATTTCAAGCAAAAACCTCATAAAGATAATCTAGTGCACTCAACTCACTAGCAATTGGTTCATCATAATTGGATCTCTTAAAATGATTAGCAAGTGGATGAAGATCCATAAACCTTAGGTTCTCCGATTTGCAATAAATACACAATTATTCCAACCAAACAAGCAAACGAGCCAAGTAAGACATAAAGGCAAACGAAAAGATGAACAGAAAGAAGGGCGAAGAAAAGGCAAATCTTTTTGAAAATCATTTTAGAAGTGGGAGAGAGGAAAACGAGAGGCGAATGGCAAATAATGTAATGCGAGGGATGAGAGTTTATGATGGGTACTTGGTATGTCTCGGCTTGGCGTAGATCTCCCCGGCAACGGCGCCAGAAATCCTTCCTGCAACCTCTTGAGCTTGCGTTGGTTTTTCCCTTGAACAGGAAAGGGTGATGCAGCAAAGTAGAGTAAGTATTTCCCTCAGCTTTTGAGAACCAAGGTATCAATCCAGTAGGAGACAACGCGACAAACCACCGAATACCTGCACAAAAAAACACCAACTTGCACCCAACGCGATAAAGGGGTTGTCAATCCCTTCACGGTTATTTGCAGCGTGAGATCTGATAGAGATGGATAAACAGTAAAGTAATATTTTTGGTTTATGGAACGGAAAGTAATAGATTGCAAAGAAGTAAATAGGAAACTAAGATTGTAGATCGGAAACTTGTATGATGGAAAGTAGAAGACTATATGATGGAAAATAGACCCGGGGGGCATAGGTTTCACTAGAGGCTTCTCTCGAGATAGAAATTATTACGGTGGGTGAACAAATTACTGCCGAGCAATTGATAGAAAAGTGCAAAGTTATGACGATATCTAAGGCAATGATCGTGAATATAGGCATCACGTCTATATCAAGTAGACCGAAATGATTCTGCATCGACTACTATTACTCCACACATCGACCGCTATCTAGCATGCATCTAGAGTATTAAGTTCATAAGAACAGAGTAATTCATTAGGCAAGATGACATGATGTAGAGGAATTAAGTCAAACAATATGATTAAAACCCCATCTTTTTTTCCTCAATGGCAACACTACAATACGTGTCGGTTCCCCTTCTATCACTAGGATCGAGCACCGCAAGATTGAACCCAAAGCTAAGCACTTCTCCCATTGCAAGAAAAACCAATCTAGTTGGCCAAACCAAATCGATAGTTCAAAGAGACTTGCAAAGATATCAAATCATGCATAAAAGAATTCAGAGAAGATTTAAATAATATTCATAGATAAGCTGATGATAAATCCACAATTCATCGGATCTCGGCAAACACACCGCAAAAGAGTATTACATTGAATAGATCTACAAGAACATCGAGGAGAACTTTGCATTGATAATCAAAGAGAGAGAAGAAGCCATCTAGCTAGTAGCTTTGGACCCGTAGGTCTGTGGTAAAGTACTCACGCTTCATCGGAGAGGCAATGGTGTTGATGTAGAAGCCCTCCGTGATCGAATCCCCCTCCAGCAGGACGCCGGAAAAGGTCCCTAGATGGGATCTCACCGGTACAGAAGGTTGCGGCGGTGGAGAAGTGGTTTCGTGGCTCCCCTAGATGTTTTTGGGGTATAAGAGTATGTATAGGAGGAAGATCTAGGTCAGGGGGCACCGAGGGGCCCACAAGGTCAGGGGCGCGCCCTCCACCCTTGTGGCCGCCTCGTGGCTCTTCTAACTTGCACTCCAAGTCTCCTGGGTGTCTTTTGGTCCAAGAAAAAATATCACGAAAGTTTTATTCCGTTTGGTATTCCTTTTCTGCGAAACTCTAAAACAAGGAAAAAAACAGAAACTGGCACTGGGCTCCATGTTAATAGGTTAGTCCCAAAAATCATATAAAATAGCATATTTGCATATAAAACATCCAAATCAGATAATATAATAGCATGGAACAATAAAAAATTATAGATATGTTGGAGACGTATCATGCACCAAAATCCTAAAACCCAATTTATTCCAGATGAGTCCACCATACCTACCTATATGGGGTATTACCCTGCCGTTCTAAGTAAACTTGCATGTGCCTCCTCTAACATTTCAAATGAATATTTGTTTTTCGTGTGCCTGGATTGTTTATAGAGCGATAGGGAGTAGTCAGTATCTTCCATGCTAAGCGAGCTATTCTCATGATGAGTATTTATTGACTCCTCCTTGCACGAGAGGGGCGTTAATAGGGATTCCCAGTCCTGAAATAAAAAATTACAATTAATTAAACAAAACTCCCCCAGGACTGATGTTGGTATGGACGGTACCCGTGGATTCGGCTAGCCGTGGAGTGTGTTTGCTGGTGGAGGGGGAGTAAACCATTACTTTTATCACTTGGGAACCGCCACTAATGTGTTTAGCATGGAATATATTGATAAATTTTGGTCGTGAAGTAAATAGGAAGGGTGCATTTCCCAAAATTTCATTTATCTCTGATTTAAGCTTCGAGCTCTGGCACCTCTGCAAATCCCTGCTTCCCTCTGCGAAGGGACTACCTATTTAGTTTTCTGTTGAGTCATCACCTTCTCAAAAAAGCGCCAGATCTGAGAGCACTATTGTCATCCTCATGCATTGTGTATAGTTAATGTTGAATGCATAATGACTGGATCTTTTCTACCATGAATTACAATGTTTAGTCGCTGCTTGAACTTTGGAGGTGCTCTGCATTTATGTTTTGCGGTCTCAGAAAGGGCTAGCGAGATACCACTGTTGTCGTATTATATCATAGTTGTTTTGACAAGTGTTTTCACTTGAGATATCTTATTATTGCTCGCTAGTTTTTACAAGTTATTGTTGACATGGTGTCGGTGTCAAAACCGGCCGATCTCGGCTAGGGGGTCCCGAACTGTGCGTCTGAGGATCAAAGGTAACAGGAGACGGGGGACACGATGTTTACCTAGGTTCGGGCCCTCTTGATGGAGGTAATACCCTACTTCCTGCTTGATTGACTTTGATGAGTATAGGGGTTACAAGAGTTGATCTACCTCGAGATCGTAACGGCTAAACCCTAGATGTCTAGCCTGTATGATTGAGATAGCCTCTACGGACTAACCCCTCCGGTTTATATAGACATCGGAGGGCCTATGGTTGTACAGAGTCGGTTTACAGAGAAAGGAAACTACACATCCGGACGTCAAGCTTGCCATCCACGCAAAGGAGAGTCCCATCTGGACACGGGGGAAGGCCTTCTACCTTGTATTTTCACGGCCCATCAGTCCGACCCATATCATATAGCCCGGACACCCGAGGACCCCATAATCCAGGACTCCCTCAGTAGCCCCTGAACCAGTCTTTCGATGACGACGTATTCGGTACGCATATTGTCTTCGGCATTGCAAGGCGGGTTCCTCCTCCGAATACTTCAAGGCAGTCTTCTGAACAAGAGAACTGTATCCGGCTCTGCATAACATATACAACCCTCAACCACAAGGGCACAATACTTAATCAAAAGAAGGCATGTCTACTGACAGCTTTTTCGGCGAAACGTTATGTCTGGCCTCTTTAATATTTCGAACCATTTTTTAGCCTCCTGCTTCGTGTTTCGAGACACAGCCTCCAGTGACACGTCGTGTCAAAGCAGAGATCGTGTCCCCTTATTGCGGGAATCTCGTCAATGCAGGCTTGGGTAATCCAACCGTGCCATTCGCATGACCCCTTGGGAATAGGCGAGTTTTAAGGCTTGAGGGGGGCGCTTGATATTCACGGCCCATATAAACGGATAAAGATCCCTTCTTTTTACCCCATGCCTTCTTCCTTCCTTAGACTTTCCATCCTCGATCTCCAGCGCCCAAGTTCCGATCTTCACCACCGCCACCAATCTTTCCAGCCATGTCTGGATCCGGCTCTCAAGGCAAGTGGGTGGCCCCCTCCGTGATGAAGAAGGACGTCAAGGAGCTACGGGAGGCGGGGTACCTGAGTGCGGATGTCGCGCACAGGATCCCTTCCAAGAAGTAGGTACTCCCCACCCCGGAGCCTGGCGAAAGGGTGGTTTTTATCCCCCACTTCCTCCACAGACTAGGGTTTCCCCTCCATCCCTTTGTCTGCGGTCTCATGTTCTATTACGGGATGGATTTCCATGATCTAGCCCCGAATTCCTTTCTCCACATCTCGGCGTTCCTCGTCGTGTGCGAGGCACTCCTGCGCATCCCCCCACACTTCGGCCTATGGCTCAAAGTCTTCAATGTGAAGCCGAAGGTGGTCGACGGGCAGCACGCGGACTGCGGCGGCGCCATGGTGAGCAAGCTCCCCAACGTCACCTGGCCCAAATGGGTCTTTGTGGAGACAGTCAAGATATGGTAGCAGGAGTGGTTCTACATCACCGAACCTCGCGGCGCCAACTGGGCGGACACTCCTGAGTTTAGGTCCGGACCCCCAATGCGGCTCGAGTCGTGGACCAACAAGGGTCGGGACTGGGGATCAACTGATGAAGTGATGATGCTACAAAAGCGCATCAAGAATATTATTGAAAAGAACACCAGCCTCACTAACATGATCCAGGTGATGCTGTTCCGCCAGATCCTTCCCTGCCAGCGCCGGCCTCTCCACGTGTGGGAGTTCAATCCGGAAGGACCGCGGACCCTGCAGCTATTCTTCGGCACGACGCATGGAGAGATCTGGAAGTTGCTTTTCAAGGCCCAGAAGTCGTGGCCGAAGACGACTGGCGACATCGGCATCGACTGCAACCATCCAGCCACCGAGGTAAATGTTCAGTTTCTGAACATAACTCAGTTTACAAATCAAAGGGGTATGCTGAAACTCCCATCCTTTAATCAGGGCTGGACAAAGAAGGCGGAGCGGATCAAGTGTCCGGCTCTGCTGCCCGAAAACCCAGCAGATCCTCTCCTGACGAGGATGCTGGTCCCGATGCCGAACCAGGCGCCGGAGAAGAAGGCCAAGAAGAAGGGCAAGGAGGCCAAAAGTGTCCTCCGCCGTAAAGGTACTTCAGACGTTATGTCTGAAGAGACTGAGGCTCTCTCCTCCCACGAGGGAGACGAGGAGGAAGAGGAGGAGGAAGAAAGAAATTCTCCCCCTAAGGGGAGGAAGAAGAAAAGGGCGGCCTCCGCAGATCAAGAGGCGGAGGCGTCCAAAAGGGGGAAGATGTCCCTCTCGGCTGGCTCAGATTCGGATGCCGAAGCCATCCACAAGCGGCGTCCTAGGGCAAAGCCCCTCGACGAATCGTGACTATCTAAGAATGCTTTACATACATCTGATCTCTTACAAGTTGTAGGATAACATGTTACTTTACGTGTTTCAGTCCGGCTTGTGGTCTCCCCCAGCAATCATCATCTTCGGGGAACTCTCTAGCACCAGAGATGGTGGAGAGCGAGACGCCCCCGCGAACCTCTCCGCCACCCACCGCGGATGACACCGAGGTGTTATCCCAAAGGACCTCTCCGGGCCACGGAGAGGTGCGGGAGGCCGATAAGATGGCGCCAGAGGGTAATGCCTCGGCCGCCGAGAACATGGGGGGCACAACCCCCATGGAGACTGACGACGGGGGCCCTTACCAGTCTGCCCCCCAGACGAACACCATTCCGGAGACCAATGTGGCTCCGAAATCGAGCGAGCAACCCCCTTCAAAGGAAGGGGGAGCGCCTACTCCGACGGCGGCCTCCACTAATCCGGAGGCGCCGAACCCTCTGATGGACGCACTGCAACGTGCTTCCGTCGTGGAGGAGCACCATACCCTGATGGGTACGGTGGTTGAGAAGGTTCAGTCCGCCAAAAGCGGGCTGAACGAAGCCTTCACCAGCCTACTAACAGGCTTCGAGGTATGCGATGTAATGTTTTTAGCCGCTTTTCATATGAAAAACATGCCTGTGTATAGATAGTAGCCCCTGAGACTCTGTTCGGCTTAAAAGGCCGAACAGAGGATCAAGTGAAGTTCGCAGGAGATAACATACTTGTGTATTATGACAAAACAGGCTTCGCTATTAGCGGATACTGCCCAGCCGCCGAAGTATCCGAACTCAAGCGGAAGCTGGAGCTGGCCGATGAGGATCTCGTCCGCATCAACAAGAGGTTTGATGAGGTGCAAGGTATGTTTTTGAAAAAATGTTTACATACCTGATGTAATATACCCATGTGGAGTCTAAGCTCATGTATTGCCCTGTTCATTTGCAGGTAGTGCGGCCGCGGTCGAGACCCTGAAGGCCGACCTCGCCCGAGCCAAGGAGCAGGCACGGGTAAGCCTGTCAGCGGCCGCGGATTTGAAGGCCAAGCAGGTTGCCCGCCGCCGAAACGAGGAGCGGGTGACCGAAGTGGAGCAAGAGCTCAAGGATGCCGCCGGCAAGTGTGAGGCCTTGGAAGAGAAGAACAAGGCCCAAGCGGCCGATCTCGCCAAGGCTCTCCAGGGGGCCAAGGACGCGCGGACAGAGTCCCGGGCGGCTCGCGAGGAGATCAAGAAGGCCAGACAGATAGCGGCTGGTAAGCCCTTTCTTTTGCAGAGTAAATTCGGCGGTCAGAAGTATGCCTTGTTTACTAGACTATGGAGTTCTCCAGATGCCTTTGCGGATCTCCCGAAGAGCACTGCCTACGCCGCCAAGTATTTCCGGGCCCAATAGGGGAACATGACAGAAAAGCTCTTCTGGTCACAGTACCTGGCATCGGAGCATCCAGCGCTGTTGAATGACTAGATGATGTAGCAGGCGGAGCTGCATAGGATGTCCAGCTCTGGCCAGCCGAACCCATTCCTAGCAGTTACTTCGGCCTGGTGAAGCGATTTGCAAATGCGCTGCCCTAAATTGACGTTGTCAAGCGTTCGGCGTGCATAGAAGGTGCACGGATGACCTTTTCCCGTGTCAAGATGCACTGGGCTATGATGAAGGCATAGTTGTGGCGGTCCAGGGCCCACCCGAAGGCAAGGACTACTGCAAACCAGAGCGGTATTTTGAAGACGTCTTGGAGGGTGCCCGATTAATAGAGGGCCAAGGATGTCATATTTGAGTGAATTTATCCGAGCTATTCAGACTTTGTATTATAAACCAAGGCTTTGTAATATATTTATGCTCTTATCTGAACTACTTACCTCCTATGCGGCCGTATCTTATTGTTCTGAAAGTTTGCCAGTCGTCGGCTTCAGCCCCACGTAGATGCTACAGGGGTGTTCGGAATAACGTGTAATCACTCTTGACCCAACGTCTTGGTCCATAAAGGAGGTGACTTACGTAGCGAACCAAGTAATCAGACTATGCGGCTTTAGCACTTTCACTTAGCCATAGGAGTTTGACGGTGGGGCTAAGAACTAGCCCCTTGTACGCATGCGGCTGTCTGAACTGGGATGCCTTAGGCGCGTGACCGAACCGAAGCTAGTCCTTCGTATAATATGGAAAAAATCGCAAGAGATTTATATTAAGCCGACGAATAGCTGACCAGCTCTCGCCGTACCATGACAGTCAGTTTTCGGCTTTCTCTACTAAGGTGTTTGACCAGACGAACCAGAAACACAATCGTAGTAGTTCTCCCTTTACTACTAGAGCTGAACAAGCGGAACATAAGGTGGTAACCACAGGAGCCGGGCAACCCAACTATTGACCAAAGACATGATTCGGAGCCGATGCATATAATGCCATATTCGGGACACCGAAGTATACTATAAAAGTGTTCGGACTTTTTTTTTGAAAAAATATATGTGGCCGAATAGAACCCCTGGCAATGTAAATCGTGCCAAGGTGTATATGCCAATCTGACGTAAAGAGGGAATACAGATTAGGAAATAAGCCAATACTGAATAGGGTTGG
Organism: Triticum aestivum; assembly: GCF_018294505.1. NCBI lineage: Eukaryota > Viridiplantae > Streptophyta > Magnoliopsida > Poales > Poaceae > Triticum > Triticum aestivum. The sequence continues at coordinate 435,972,257 of NC_057799.1, forward strand.
GCGAAACTATTTCCATTATAGTCTGATTGATACGTCAAAACATGTTTATACAGAGGATGCCATAAGAATCATGGCTATTTTACATGTCGAGAATTTGTGAACAAGGGAAAATTGTATACAGGTCCTAGAAAGAAAAGGTGGTCTTGAAGATCCTTTCCACACCTTGCCGCACGTCTGCGTCGCTTTCGCCTTTGAGGGAGATTCCTTGAGAGGAACGGCCCATAGCTGTCTATACGAAACCAGGCTCAAAAAGAGTCCTTGTACATCCGTGGAGTAGCTAGGTTTTAATGCACCTGTGGTATTGAAGAAGAAAGAGAAAAAGGATCAAAGAAAAAAGGTCAAGGTCATATAGGGTCAAACCGTACTATAGACCTATCCGTATTGTGCCTCCGTTGATGCCCAAGGCATTTTGAGCGTGTAATTATGCACACGTACAAATGTCGCGGATGTGTGTGGCAATCAACGGAGGCAAAACTGCTAGTCTAGCTCTGGAGTTGCCGAGCTGTCATCGTGCGGAGTGGACCGGACTCGTTTAACATTGTCCGGGGGCTTGATGGCTGATGAGGTGTGCGGCTTGATAGGGCCGCTCTGTACCTCGGCTGCGAGGGCCGTGGTGTGATGACCCACAATTATAGGGGATCAATTGTAGCTCTTTTCGATAAGTAAGAGTGTCGAACCCAACGAGGAGCAGAAGGAAATGACAAGTAGTTTTCGTTAGGTAATGTCTGCAAGTGCTAAAACTCTAAGTAGCGAGTAGTTTGATAGCAAGATAATTTGTAACGAACAAGTAACGACAATAGCAATAAGTATGCAGCAAGGTAGCCCAATCCTTTTGAGGCAAAGGACAGGCCAAAACGGTCTCTTATGATAAGCAAAGCGTTCTTGAGGGTACACGGGAATTTCGTCTAGTCACTTTCATCATGTTGGTTTGATTTGTGTTCGCTACTTTGATAATTTGATATGTGGGTGGACCGGTGCTTAGGTGCTCTCCTTACTTGAACAAACCTCCTACTTATGATAAACCCTCCCACAAGCATCCGCAACTATGAGAAAAGTATTAAGAATAAATTCTAACCATAGCATTAAACTCTAGGATCCAATCGGTCCCTTACGGAATAGTGCATAAACTGTGGTTTAAGTTTCTGTCACTCTCGCAACCCACCATCTATTTACTACTCCACAATGCATTCCCTTAGGCCCAAATATGGTGAACTGTCATGTAGTCAACGTTCACATGACACCACTAAGGGAATCACAACATACATACTATCAAAATATCAAACACATATCAAGTTCGCATGATTACTTGCTACATGATTTCTCCCGTGACCTCAAGAACTAAAGTAACTACTCACAAATAATCAACAGGCTCATGATCAGAGGGGTATTAACATGCATAATGGATCTGAACATATAATCTTCCACCAAATAAACCATATAGTAATCAACTACAATATGTAATCAACACTACTAGTCACCCCCTAGCAACAATCTATAGTTCCGGTACCAAGATTGAATACAAGAGATGAACTAGGGTTTGAGATGAGATGGTGCTAGTGAAGATGTTGATGGAGATTGCCCTCCCCAAGATGGGAGAGTCGTTGGTGATGATGATGACGATGATTTCCCCCTCCGGGAGGGAAGTTCCCCCGGCAGAATCGCTCCGCCGGAGGGCAAAAGTGCTCCTGCCCAAGTTCTGCCTCGAGATGGTGGCGCTCCATCCCGAAAGCCTTCCCTTTTTTCTAGGTCAAAATCACTTATATACCAGAAGATGGGCACCGGAGGTGGGCCGAGGAGGCCACAACCCACCAGGGCGCGCTAGGGGGGCCTGGCGCGCCCAGGTGGGTTGTGCCCACCTGGTGGCCCCCCTCTGGTGTTTATTGGCTCCAGTATTTCTTAAATAATCCATAAAAACTCTGTGTGAAGTTTCAGCCCATTTGGAGTTGTGCAGAATAGGTGGCCTGACGCAGCTTTTTCAGGTCCAGATTTCCAGCTGCCGAAATTCTCCCTCTTGGTGTGTACCTTGCAAATTATGAGAGAAAATTCATTAGAATTACTCCAAAAAGCATTATTATGGACAAAAACATTGTAAATAACAGTAAGAAAACATGATGCAAAATGGACGTATCACGGTGTCCTCCTCGGTATGGAGGGAGCGCTCCATGTTTCCATTAACTGTAATAACGCCGCGGGTCCGGGCATTTTGAGCTTTAAGTAAGCGTAATGCGGGACCGCATTAAAGTGGGCGAAGGTGGTTCTTTCGAGCAGTGCGTGATAACCACTGCGGAAGGGGACGATGTCAAAGATCAAGTCTTTGCTTCGGATGTTGTCCGGTGAGCCATCCATAAGGACTCGGGTCAGATGGAATCTGTCGATGATTGGATCAAGGACCAAGGTTGCCGAACCTCCATGACGGATACTGGTCGGGTGATCCTTGCGATCGAAGGTGATCGGACAGGTCGACTAGGGGTTGAATTTTGGGGCGACCGGCTCTACGGCGTAGACGTCCCTTAGCGCACGCTTGCGCTCCCTCTTGGGGATATGTGTGACGTATATCATATTCACTATTTTGACCTTAGGGGGAAATTTCTTCTGTCCCCCTGTGTTCGGTGGGCGAGGCTCTTCGTCGTCCTCGCTCGGTGGTCCTTTCCCCTTGTGTTCGGTGTTTAACTTACCGGCCTGTTTAAAGACCCAACAATTTCTGTTGGAGTGACTGGCGGGCTTGTCAGGGGTGCCATGAATCTGGCAAGGCCGATCGAGTATTTTGTCCAAACTGGATGGACCATCTTTGTTCCCTTTGAATGGCTTCTTCCGCTGTCCGGATTTAGAGCCTCTGAATCCGGCGTTGACTGTCGTATCTTCGGTATCTTCATTGTTGTTTCGACGCTTATGTTTGTTGCGTCGTGGCCTGCCGTTGCCATCTTTGGCTTCGGAGGTTCCAGGGTCGCTGGTACTGTTGCTTCTACGAGCTAACCAGCTATCCTCCCCCACACAAAAGCGGGTCATGAGTGCGGTAAGGGCTGCCATGGACTTCGGCTTTTCTTGGCCGAGGTGTCGGGAAAGCCATTCATCGCGAACGCTATGTTTGAAGGCCGCGAGGGCTTCAGCGTCCAGACAATCGACGATTTGGTTCTTCTTAATTAAGAACCTAGTCCAAAGCTTGCGGGCTGACTCTTCGGGTTGCTGGACTATATGACTTAGGTCATCGGCGTCTGAAGGCCAGACATAGGTACCTTGGAAGTTGTCTCGAAAGGCGTCCTCCAAGTCTTCCCAGCTACTAATGGAGTTCTCTGGTAGGCTGTTTAGCCAGTGCCGGGCTGGTCCCTTTAGCTTTAGTGGGAGGTACTTGATGGCATGGAGATCGTCACCGCAAGCCATGTGGATATCGAGACGAAAATCTTCGATCCATACTGCGGGATCTGTCGTTCCATCGTCTGATTCAATGTTAACGGGTTTAAACCCTTCTGGGAACTGGTGCTCCATTACCTCATCGGTGAAGCATAAAGGGTGTGCGGCGCCTCTGTATCAGGGGACGGAGTTCGGATAGCATCCGTGTTTGGTTTTCAGTCGGGTGAGGTTATGTTGGTCGCGCCGGGCCTGGTGGCCGTCCTCTCGCGTTGAAGCATGCCCCTTGATCCATAGATTGATCTGGTCTGACCGGCTCTATTGTCCAGGTCCTTGCGTAGGTCGTAGGTGTAGCCCGGAGCTGCTACCTCCTTGCCTCTACGGCGGGGTGGTGCGGGCTGGTGTTCGGCGTAAGTAGCCGCTCTGTCCCGCCCACGTGGTGGTCGGTCAAGTTCGTCAGCAGCTTTATACTTTGGCGGTATTGGCTCAAGGACCTCGTCGTCAAATTGTGGTAGTAACTTGCGCTTCGGGTAGCTTTTTGTTGGGCGTTTGAGGCCGTATTCTTCGGCTGCCAGGACTTTAGTCCATCTGTCGTTGAGCGTATCCTGTTCGGCTTGAAGCTGCTGCTGCTTCTTTTTCAGGCTTCTCGCTCTTGCGATTTGCTCGTGCCTAAAACGCTCTTGCTCGAGGGGTTCCTCTGGCACGATGAAGTCTACGTCGCCGAGGCTCACATCATCATTGGAGATTGGTAGATAGTTACTATCTTCTGAGTCCTCGTTCCCGACCGGATCGCTGGGGTCAACTTACCCGTCCTCCCAATTGTCATGTTCGGATGTGGGCTCGACGGGGGCTTCGGGGTCTTCGGCATTCTCCGGAGTGTTATTGTCTCCGGTGCCGGTATTGCCGTCTTTGTCGCGACGTGATTTTGAGCGGCGCCGCTAGCGTTGACGCTTCGGTGGTGCCTCGACGGGCTTGTCCTCGACCGAATCCTGATTGCCATCATCGCCGTCCTCTTTGGGTGTAGGGTGTATCCACCATGTACATGTCGTGTGTGGAGGTGGTTGTCCAATGTCGGTAAACGGCGGGTTTTGGCCTTGTTTGTCTCCGGCATCGTCATCCGTGACGTCGATGACTTCGGAAGCGTAATCCAGCATGTCGGTTAAGTCTTCGACAGTGGCTATGAAGTGGGTGGTGGGTGGGACGTAAAATTCCCCGCTTTCAGCCCCTGATCTGGGTTGGGAGTAGTTCGGAGGTGAATCCTCTATAATGGCGAGGGTCGCATTAAGTCCAGAGCTTCGTTTAAAAGCGAGGTTTGGACGGGGAAGCGAAACTCCGAGGAGCCAGGCACGACAAAAGCTTCCTGGGCATGCTCACTTGGCATGGACCTCGAGAGTTCAGAGCTAGCGTCCGAGGGTGAGTCCAGCTTTCCAATGATAGGGGGAACCCAATTTGACTCCGGGCTTGCCGATGACACAGTCCCCTCTAGATCTCCGGTAATAAGCTCCATAATTGCAGAGAGTCCGGTGGGCTCCAAGATCCCCTCTTCGAACCCAGTGGTTTGCTTCGGATCTAAGGCCAGAGCGGTGGTTGAGGCCGTGAACCCTTCAAAGATCAAGTCTCCTCGGATATCAACGACATAATTTAGGTTCCGAAAACAGATCTGATGACCAGGGGCGTAGCTGTCGATCTGTTCGAGGTAGCCAACCGAGTTGGCATGCAACACGAAGCCGCCGAACACAAAAAGTTGACCAGGGAGGAAGGTTTCCCCGGAAACAACATCATTGGTGATGATTAAACGAGCCATCGAACCTTCTGCTGATGACATAGTGGAACTCTCAATGAAAGCACCAATATCGGTGTCAAAACCGGCCGATCTCGGGTAGGGGGTACCGAACTATGCGTCTGAGGATCGAAGATAACAGGAGACGGGGGACACGATGTTTACCCAGGTTCGGGCCCTCTTGATGGAGGTAATACCCCACTTCCTACTTGATTGACTTTCATGAGTATAGGGGTTACAAGAGTTGATCTACCTCGAGATCGTAATGGCTAACCCCTAGATGTCTAGCCTGTATGATTCCACTACTGCAGGATGCTGCTAACGCGACACTACAATCAGACACCCTTCAAGAAACTGTGTGCAATGCCATAATCGCAAACGGTGGTGTATGAAAACCGTCAGAAATGTGTAAAACGTTTGCGATGACGGATGCATCAAACACGGTTCAGGTTTTAGTTGCGTGTGCGATGAAGGGCATACGGTTCAGTTAAATTAACTGTTTGCGATTAGGAGGAACAAAATAAACGGGCAGCCATATGAAGGCGTGTGCGATACACAGCATACGGTTCACTCGGATGAACTGCTTGTGATTAGGCAACACAAAAGAAACGGGCAGCCAGATGAAGGTGTGTGCGATATACAGCATACGGTTCACTCGGATGAACTGTTTGTGATTAGGCAAGAGAACAGAAACGGTTCAATATAACAAGATGTGTGTAATACGCGGCAAACAGGTCTGTAATCAGAAATGTGTGCGAAGACCAATAATAACGCAGACGATTGCTTCTAATAAGATGTATGTGATATGCTCTGTCTACACAACATCTATTGGCCATTGTGGGACGGGCGATCATCCGGATACGCCATAAGGATGTGAAGAGGCATTCATATCAGCAAGGACTAGTTGTTCCACCAGTAGCTCATGTAAGAAAACTATCAAGTTAAGTGTGCTCAGGCTGGAGCAGCCATCGGATGGGTGACTGGATTGGAAGTTGTGTCGATGTTAAATTAGCTGATGGGATGGGTCATTTCGATCAAATGACCGAAATGCCCCATTCCCTCAGCTAATTTAACCTCGAGGTCCTTTTTTATTTTTTAACACATGTTAATTAAAGAAGGTCTACCGCATTTCCTTTTGACAATGTGCAATACGTGGCATACAGTTGATCCATCCGACCTATTTGTGATGGAATAGGCCGTGTGTGTTGTGGGCAAATGCTTACTAGTATTCAACTGTTTGGGATTGATGAATTCATCACCGACGGGTTCCCTAGTGTGGTCCGTGTTCATGTGATCATCATCTACGACTTGTGCTAGCTCGATGCTAAGTTTCCATTAATTGATGGCGTTTTATGAACACGCCAACGTTTCCCGCCATTTCCTCACCTGTTTCCCGCCACCCTGCTATATTGCGCATAGGGGCGCATGACGCACGAAGGCCACAAGCGCAGCCTGTAGCACATCCACCTTTTCCAAGCATGCCAACCCACCAAAGCGCCGCCTCTGCCATCAACCTCGTCGCGCGGAAAACGAGCAGGCGCCACGGCCCGTCGAGGCCGAGGCGCTCCCCGGCAACGCAATGGATGACGCTGTGATGCGCTTCATCACCAGGGTTGAGCAGACCTTTGGCGCATGGCGCTTGAGCGCCGCGGATCAAGATAGGCATGTCAGCGCCGACAGGCTGCAGCTCGCCACACAACATGATCGATGGCGCGCCGCAGAGCAAGCTAGGCGCGTCCGTGCCGATAGGCTGCGGCTCGCCGCACGGCAAGACGGTTGGAGCGCCGCAGAGCGAGAAGCGCGGCACGCCGCACAGCAACAGCAGATCCATCGGCGCTTGCCTGCTGTCGACTCGGCATCGCAGCTGGGTACACGTCCCGTCAGTACCACCATTCCTCGCCAGGAGTGGGTAGAGGCCCTCAGCGTCGTACTTGCACCAAAGGCCGGCCGCGCCGTACTTGCACCGGACGCCCGCCGCGCCGTTCGCGTGGGTGCCGCCGTTCGACTTGTCCGCGGCTCGTTGGATGCCAACGCACTGGTCTGTAGGCTCGACCGCCTCCTTGGCCCAGGTGTCCACCTGGGCGCAGTAGAGGAACATGGCCGTCGCATCCTCGAGCTGGTGATCTCCGATGAAATAGCCAACTTGGAGCTCGAGATCGCGCTCTAGATGTACCGCGAGCGTGTCGATCGCTTGGACGAACGCCTGCACGAGTTCAGGCAGAGCCAAGAGCTACCCTAGGCAAGGGCTGCTGGTCATGGTCTCATGGACGCGTTTTATTTTGGAAAGTCGTTTCGACGTAGATAGCTATGTATTCACAGCAATCATAGTATTGCTCTGTTTATTGCTCTGTTTCAATGTGTGTACTCTGTTTTCCATTCTTATATGTTCTGTTTCAATGTGTGTATATACGCTTTCCATTCTGTATATGTGGATGATAACACCTAGATTCAAATTAGTATACAAAAACAGATAGAAAATGGAATTCATAATATATAGATATTTATTGTTAATTAGATCATCACAGAATATATATATATATATATATATATAATATCATCACATATACGTGATGATACTTAACTACTAGGTACAATGCATAAAATTGAAAACGAACAATACTAAAACTAATAATCCCTCCTGGGGCCAGTATTCCGGCAGCCCCTCGCCAGCAGCTCCCTGGTGCGCGGCGTCTTCCCAGTGTGGAGGTAGTACTCCGACTCCTCCGCCTCACAGCGCTTGACATACCGATCGGCCTCTTGCTAGCAGACGCGCGCAGCCGATCTTGCCATTTCGTTGGGCGCCCACCGGAGCTCCTCGTCGATGGCACGCTGGAGCTTATCGGCCCACCTCCACGCAGCGACGAGGCGCCCAGCGCCTATGACCTTTCTCGTGAAGTACCCATCTTCGTACACTTCCTCGGCACGACGACGGGCCCGCCCCCAAAGCTCCGCCGCCTCCTTTTTCCAGGCAGCATCACGGGCTTCGCAGGGCACCTGGTACCTGGCTTCCTCCTCCACCATCTCCTTCTTGAACGCCACTTGCCTGGCTTTCTCAGTCGGCGGCAGCGACTTCCACAGACAAAGATTGTAATGGCCCCAAAACCAATCCAATGTTGGGGGGTCCAGCGCAACCTCGTCAGGCGGCGCGTAGGGGTCCTCATCGCTGCTAATCGAGTGAGCGTCCTCGGGGGGCGGCGACTCCTTGTCGGCGTGTGGGCAGACTGGTGGCGGCATGGCAGAGATTTGAGAGAGAGAGAGGGCGAGCGAGGGGAGGATGTAGATGAGAATGCAGGCAGGACGACGTGAGCAAGGTAGTATTTATTGGCGGCCGGAATCTAGATCGACGGGGACAGTACACACGCTGGTCGCCGGAATTTACGAGTACTGTAGTTTGAATTACACACAATTCCCGCAGCAAATCCGTGTGTGAACATAATAGCTGACGGTTTCCAATACAGAACTGTGTTTGATTAATTATCCCCGCCAATCACCTACCAAACCTCGAGCCGCGAGATAGAGTGCCAATCGTGTGGGGGCCGGTTGTCTTGCCAGATCTTTATATTTTCTTTTTTGAACACCAGATATTTACATCGTCTGATGATTTTTTAACTCGCACACAAGTACATAAAAATATGATTTTTCAAACCGTTTTGGTTAGGCGTTGCATGTAAATGTAGTTCAAATTTGAATTACAGTCATTAAATGGTTAGAAAATCACTTAAATGTCTTTAAAAGGTCAAATGACCCCTGAAAATTTCCAAATTTTCACATGACAGTTGTATTAGTGCACGTTAAACATAGGAAAAAATTTGAAGGCCGTAAGAGGAAGCTATCTCCCGTCCGTCAGCAAACATGCATTGTTCCCTCTCGGAACCACGAACCTTCTAGTGAGTTGCTCCGGTTTGTGAGGGGTGTTTGTCCAAACTTTCGTCAGACGGGCCAATTTTTTTACCACATCATCTTGGTGGCATGACATTAAATCAAGCAAGGTTCCATGTTTTTCTGACCATTTTTTAATTTTTTGGAATTAAAATGTCACGGCATGCACTCTATGCATGTGCCCATGCCTTGACACCAATATGTTTGAAAATTCCTTCGAATTTACTGCACATGGAATTAACTCGCACACAAGTACACAAAAATATGATTTTTCAAACCGTTTTGGTTAGGCGTTGCATGTAGATGTAGTTCAAATTTGAATTACGGTCATTAAATGGTTAGAAAATCACTTGCATGTCTTTAGAAGGTCAAATGACCCCTGAAATTTACCAAAGTTTCACATGACAGTTGCACGTTAAACGTAGGAAAAATTTGAAGGCCGTAAGAGGAAGCTATCTCCCGTTCATCATCAAACATGCATTGTTCCCTCTTGGAACCACGAACCTTCTAGCGATTTGCTCCGGCTTGTGAGGGTTGTGTGTCCAAACGTTCGTCAAACATGCCAATTTCTTTACCACATCATCTTGGTGGCATGACATTACATCAACCAAGGTTTCATGTGTTTCTGATCATTTTTTCATTTTTTTTAATTAAAATGCCATGTCACTCCATGCATACGTATGCATGTGTCCATGTCGTGAGACCAATATGTTTGAAAATTCCTTCTAATTTACTGCACATGGAATTAACTCGCACACAAGTACACAGATATGATTTTTCAAACCGTTTTGGTTAGGCGTTGCATGTAGATGTAGTTCAAATTTGAATTACGGTCATTAAATGGTTAGAAAATCACTTAAATGTCTTTGAAAGGTCAAATGACCCCTAGAATTTTCCAAAATTTCACATTACAGTTGTAGTAGTGCACGTTAGACGTAGAAAAAATTTCAAGGCCGTAAGAGGAAGCTATCTCCCGTTTGTCATCAAACATGCATTGTTCCCTCTCGGAACCACGAACCTTCTAGCGAGTTGCTCCGGTTTGTGAGGGGTGTGTGTCCAAAGTTTCGTCAAACATGCCAATTTCTTTACCACATCATCTTGGTGGCATGACATTACATCAACCAAGGTTTCATGTGTTTCTGATTTTTTTTGGAATTAAAATGCCATGCCACTCCATGCATACGTATTCATGCATATGTGTCCATGTCGTGATACAAATATGTTCGAAAATTCCTTCTAGTTTACTGCACATGGAATTAACTCGCACACAAGTACACAGATATGATTTTTCAAACCGTTTTGGTTACGCGTTGCATGTAGATGTAGTTCAAATTTGAATTACGGTCATTAAATGGCTAGAAATCACTTAAATGTCTTTAAAAGGTCAAATGACCCCTAGAATTTTCAAAAATTTCACATTACAGTTGTAGTAGTGCATGTTAGACGTAGAAAAAAAATCAAGGCCGTAAGAGGAAGCTATCTCCCGTTCGTCATCAAACATGCATTGTTCCCTCTCGGAACCACGAGCCTTCTAGTGAGTTGCTCCGGTTTGTGAGGGGTGTGTGTCCAAACTTTGGTCAAACATGCCAATTTTTTTACCACATCATCTTGGTGGCATGACATTACATCAACCAAGGTTTCATGTGTTTCTGATTTTTTTTGGAATTAAAATGCCATGTCACTCCATGCTTAATTGTGTCATAGCCGTTAGACCAATATGTTTGAAAATTCCTTCCAATTTACTGCACATGGAATTAAATCGCACACAAGTACACGAAATATGAGTTTTCAACCGTTATGGTTAGCTGTTGCATGTACATGTAGTTCAAATTTCAAGTACGGTCATTAAATAGCTAGAAAATCACTTAAATGTCTTAGAAGGTCAAATGACCCCTGAAATTTTCCAAAATTTGACATGACAGTTGTATTAGTACTACAAAATTTCTCGTTCATTTAAAACACCATCCGTTGGCACTTTATTCCAAATTTGTCTTTCACAACTTATAAAAAATATCTACAACATCACACACAGTTGTTTTCTAGGAACCGTTTACGATGAAAATATCTGGGTCTATTTAAGTCTCCCTCCTTAAGCTTCGCCGGCTCATCTGCTCTAGTGCCGGAAACCCCCGAATCCATGAATCCCGATCCCCATTCCCGCACCCCCTTCTTGCAAAGATGACGTCGTGGAAATGCTTCGTGAAGGCCCGTACGATGGCCGCATCCCCCCCTCCCCGAGCGCCGCCACCTGCGCCGATAGCGCATCCGCATTGAGCGCAGCCGCTTCCGCCGAGAGGGCGTCTGCGGTAGCCGACAGGGAAGCTGCAGCAGCCGAGACGGCTGCAGCTATTGCTGCAACGGTGGCTGCAAACGCTGAGAGCGCTCGAGCTGCCGTCCGTCCCACTAATGTCGCCCTGGCCCAGGTTGAGGCCATCCATGCCAAGATCGAGGATGCACACGCCAAGATATTCCAGGCCACCTCGGACTCCAGCATGCAACCCACGTCTGAAAAGGCGGCGGTGGCCATGGAGCACCTGCTTCCTCATGAGGTCGCCGAGTGGGAGCTGGAGATGCAGGAGGTGGCAGAGATTGAGGAGCGCCGGGAGGAGGAGTTGCGCGTGGCTGAGGTCGAGTTAGAGAAGAGTCTCTCCGTCGAGGAATCGGCGGTGGAGTACCAACGCGAGCTCTGGCAGCCACTACTACGAGTACTACAACCTTGAGGGCGGCGCCAAGGACGAGGACGAGGACGCGGTCGACTTCAGCAGGGGGGACGCGGAGTCCACCAACGGCGACATGTCGCCAGGACAAGTCATCGACGTCTCATCTCACACCGGTGATGCATAGGCCGGCGCGGTGGCGGATTATTAATTATGCGTACTTAGACTTTGTTTTTATGCTGGTCTTTTGTTAGAGCAATGTTTAGGTCAACTGGCTCTGTGTAATTACTAAAATTGCTTGATTCAGTAAGTGTGGTCTGTCTGATGTATGCTCTTTTGTGTGCCCAAATTAGCAAGCGATGTTAAATTATGCAATGACGTACCCGGGGAAATTTCCACCAAAATTTGAATTATCAAACTCATCCCATGCGCGTAAAGTAGAAGAATCGTTTGCGATGCACACAATCGTTCAAAGTGAATGGTCCGGCGGCACCGCGCGCGTTCAAAGTGAATGTGCCCATGCCTTGAGACCAAAATTTGAATTATCAAACTCATCCCATGCGCGTAAAGCAGAAGAATCGTCTGCGATGCACACAATCGTTCAAAGTGAATGGTCCGGCGACACCGCGCGCAAAGTTTCCCTCCACATTTCTAAAATTTTGGCCTACCACCAAAATATCTACCCCCGCCCCCCTTCCCCACCCCCTTTTCTCCCCGACCATAAGTCACATTTCCCCCGTTTCCTCCTTCCTTCCTTGCTAAGCTATAGCCGCTTCCTCGCTCTCGCCATCTCGCATCCGGGATCGCCATGGTCTTCTTCAAAGACATCTCCAGCGGTTACTCCTCCGGCGACTACTCCTTCACCACCCGGGTATGCCTCTCTTCTCTCTCTCGGGCTATGACTTGGAATGAAGGATTTTTACCCAAAGGTCGATTTGAGTCATTTCTTCCTCTTTTAGCTCCCTAAGACCATCAGTGGCAACGAATGGAGCGGGGTGGCTGAAGATCTATCTGCTCGTTGTCACCATCAATCTCCATGCGTGAAGCTACTTGCGTTTGATTCTGTGGACACTGGGAGGAAGTTTCTGGCATGTGCAGAGAAGGTTAGACCCTCTTCCGTTGTTACAAATCATTTGTTAGATGTGATTCAGACACTGTCACGGTCCCAACCCATTCATACCACACCTTCAACCAAATGCATCCTAAGACAGTGTCACAGTTTGTACCTAGTATCTTAAATTGTTGCCATCTCATCAGCGGCGCCATTAGAAAATTATTTGGCACCGCTTTAGTAGTTTGTGCAACCAACTTTGGTCCACACATCCGAGTAGGCATGCAGTAAAATACTAAATCTTTATGGCACGAAGGAACTGGGCATCGGAGCAACTACGTGCTCTGGAGTCCGGGTCCCTGATTTTTTTTCGCTGCATCGGCTCGCCAGTTCAGGGCACCGGTGCGAGATGTAGCAACAGTTGTCTTTACACCAGTTTTGGCATACATAGTGGACGGCCTTAGTGCTATTAGTTCTATATTACTAAATTTGTGCATGTACACACCTGTTAGTATCAATTTGCTGTCATCCAAACACTGTCGCTATGCTGTTGCAGTTATATTTACCTTCCTCATAAAATGTTCAATTTATTATTTATTGTACATGAGTAAGAACTTGTAGCGTCGTTGTAGCTCATTATAGCTTCTGATGTTCCAGAATTTGGTTGTTGTCTCAGTACCAATTATTTCATTTGCACATTGATCTTTTTGAGAAGATATCTCATAATTAACATGTTTCTTCAGTTTTTCAAAATAAGCATTGGTGATTTTCTATGTTGCTATAAACTGATTTCCCCTACAATTATTACTGATCTAGTTTTAAATATTATAGGATGAACGGAAGTGTTCTTACTTGGAGTGGGTTGATCAAGAGTGGCCAGAGTCTTTGAAGATGTGCCTAACGAAACTCAGGAGCATGTATGAGGAAGTGAACACACGTAGGCTTACAGAAAGTCTTGTCAACACTGAAGCATATTTCAAGATGCATGATAAAAAGTTGAAGGTGGAGAATGAGCTCAAATTTTTTTAAATCAGACTTTGCTAAGTTGGTTTTGGCGAAGGAGGAGGCACTTTCCCAGTTGGCCCGTGCAAAATGGGTTCTTACTGAACTGAAAGCAGAGGTGGATAAGACGAGCCTCGATGATCTTGATTAGGGAAATGAATATATTGTTCTTATGAAGTTGAACTAGCTATATGTTGTATTGTGCTGTTTTCATGTAGCTACAGTACCGTGATGTTATAATATATTTATGTGCCTGATATGAAATTGGCAAACAGCTGTTCGATATGAAATGTGAATTTGCGTAATACTGGAATTATTAATTGTAAACTAATAAACCTGCTAAATGTGTCATGGACCTTTGCAAACGGTTCTAGCAGTAAAAGCGCTTGCGATGGATAGCCCAATGCCACACGGTTTTCTTCATCAAATCGTGTGTGATATAGTTGATAAAAGCAAACAGTTAACCAACGCAGACCGTGTGTGATAGTTACACCTTTCACACACGATCCTACACATAAAACTGTGTGGGATGTACGTCCGAACGGAAACGTTTTCCCTGGATTGACTGTGTGGGATGTACATAAGAACGGACACGTATTCCTTGGATTGACTGTGTGTGATATACATACGAACGGAAATGATTTTCTGGGATTCACCGTGTGGGATGTACATACCTACGGAAATGGTTTTTGGGATTTACCGTGTGGGATGTACATACCTACAGAAATGATTTCTGGGCCATGTGGGATGTACATACCTACAGAAATGATTTCTGGGATTCACCGTGTGGGATGTACATACCTACGGAAATGATTGGGTTTCGATGCCTTGCCCGATCGCATACGGCCCCAGCCTGGGTCCCAGGAGGGCCTATCCCCGACAATTTCTGGGTCGTGTGGGAAGGACCCCCCTATCGCCCACACTCACTTGGCGACGGTTCCAAATTCTGTTGCGGAAAGGGGTTAAAAACCGTTTGTTTAGGACCGACACGCACCAATGTTGAGCTAGCTTCTACGCACTAGCCCTCCGGTTTATATAGACACCAGAGGGCCTAGGGTTGTACAGAGTCGGTTTACAGAGAAAGGAAACTACACATCCGGACGTCAAGCTTGCCATCCATGCAAAGGAGAGTCCCATCCGGACACAGGGGAAGGCCTTCTACCTTGTATTTTCACGGCCCATCGGTCCGGCCCATATCATATAGCCCAGACACCCGAGGACCCCATAATCCAGGACTCCCTCACATGGTTAGTCATAATCTTTGCTGAAAACCTGGGTGCTACTTAAGCCTATTTATGTAAACAACAACAAAAGAGTTCGTAAAAGTTTTTCTTTTTCACTTTCAGTTTATCAACTGAATTGCTTGAGGACAAGCAAAGGTTTAAGCTTCAGGGAGTTGATATGTCTTTGTCGTATCTACTTTTTCTAACGCTTTTGCTCTTGTTTTTGGACTCCAATTTGCATGATTTGAATGAAACTAACCTGAACTGACGCTGTTTTCAGCACAACTACCAAGGTGTTATTTTTGTGCAGAAATAAAAGTTCTCGGAATGGAACGAAACATTTTGGAGAATTTTTATACAATAAAAGAAGAATACTGGAGCCAAGAACTACCGGAGGGGGGTCCCTGGGGGAGCACAACCCACCAGGGCGCCCCCCTCCTGGCGTGCCCTGGTGGGTTGTAACCACCTGGTGGCCCCGCAGACCCTATCTCTGACGCTATAAAATCACATTTTCGGAGAAAAAAATCAGGGAGAAAGAATTATCGTGTTTCACAAGACAGAGCCGCCGCTGCCTCCTGTTCTTCATCGGGAGGCTAGATCTGGAGTCCGTTTGGGGCCCCGGAGAGGGGGATCTTTGATCTTCGTCATCACCAACCCTTCTCCATTGCCAATTCCATGATGCTCCCACCGGGACTGAGTAATTCCTTCAGAGGCTCGCTGGTCGGTGAGGAGTTGGATGAGATTCATCAGGTGATCAAGTTAGTTTTGTTATGGCTTGATCCCTAGTATCCATTATGTTCTGAGATTGATGTTGCTATGACTTTGCCATGCTTAATGCTTGTCACTTTGGGCCCGGGTGCCATGATTTCAGATCTGAACCGTTTATGTTATCACCATTATATCTATGTTCTAGATACGATCTTGCAAGTTATAGTCACCTATTATGTGTTATGATCCGTAAACCCCGGAGTGACAGTATTCGGGATACTTTTTGGTGATGACCGTAGTTTGGGGAGTTCATGTATTCACTGTGTGTTAATGCTTTGTTTCGGTTCTCTATTAAAAGGAGGCCTTAATATCCCTTAGTTCCCTTATGGACCCCACTACCACGGGAGGGTAGGACAAAAGATGTCAGGCAAGTTCTTTCCATAAGCACGTATGACTATTTACGGAATACATATGGCTACATTATATTTATGAACTGGAGCTAGTTTTGTATCGTCCTAGGTTATGACTGATATATGATGAATATCATCCAACGAATTCACTGATCCAATGCCTACGAATTTTCCACATATTGTTCTTGCTAAGTTACTAATGCTACTGCTACTATTACACTTGCTACAAAATCATTGCTATTGCTGTTACCGTTACTGTTACTGTTACTACTGCTATCAAAACTATCATATTACTGTGCTACTGATTACCTTGCTGCAGATAATTAATCTCTAGGTGTGGTTGAATTGACAACTCGGCTGCTAATACCTTCAAATATTCTTTGGCTCCCATTGTGTCGAATCTATAAATTTGGGTTGAATTCTCTACCCTCGAAAATTGTTGCAATCCCCTATACTTGTGGGTTATCATTACTATGGAAGTTAGTCCTTTGAGAGGCTTGTTCAGGGTATCTTCACCTCAAGCGGAAGTGGTAAGAGTTGAGCCTCCACCTATTGAAAATATTTATTATGAAATCCTTCTGGTATATTGGAAAAATTGCATGCTAATCCCTATGCAGGAGATGGAATAATACATCCTGAGATGCACTTATTCTATATGGATGAACATTGTGGATTGTTTAAGCTTGCAGGTTTATCAAGGGATGGAGTTAAGAAGAAATTATTCCCTTTATCGTTGGAGGTAAAAACATTGGCATGGTATAGGCTTTTGAATGATCCTGAACAAAAGGACTAGAACCGACTGAAACTGGAATTCCATAAAGAAATATCCTATGCACTTGGTTCATCGTGATAGGAATTATATTTATAATTTTTGGCCTTGTGAAGGAGAAAGTATCGCTCAAGCTTGGGGGAGACTTAAATACATGATGCTCAAATGCCCCAATCACGAGCTCTCGAGAGATATTATTGTTCATAATTTTTATGCTCGGCTTTCTCATAATGATAGCTTGATTCTTCTTATGTTGGTTCTTTCTCAAAAGGAAGTATTGAATTAAAATGGGATCTTATTGAAAGAATTAAATGCAACTCTGAAGATTCAGAGGTCGACAAAGGTAACGATTCAGGTATAAATATTGAATATGAATGTGTTAAGTCTTTTGTAGAAACATATGTTTTTCATAGACTTAGTGCAAAATATGGACTTTATTCTAAGATAGTAGATACATATTGTGAATCTTTTGGTGCTCATGCTGATCTTCCTAAAGATAAGTGGTTTAAATTTCATCCATCCATCATATATATTCATGAAGAACAAATTATTGCTAATACTGAAATACTTGCTTACATTGCAAATCTTGTTGTGCCTACTACTTACATCGAGAAATCTCCTTTCCATGTTAAGATCAAGGAACATTCTAAGGCTACAAATGTGGTTCATAAAAGTAATATTAAAGCACCTAACCCTCTGAACAAATTAATATAGAACCTCCTATTGCAACGGTTAAAGATCTCCTGGTTGATGGGCATGTTATTTATTTATGTGATGAAGCTGCTAGAATTGCTAAACCTATTAGAAATGAACATGATAGGTTAGATAATAATAAGAAAGTTGTTGTCATGCGTGTTGTTTCTTTTAAGATTGGAGATTATTGTTATCACGGTTTATGTGATATGGGTGCTAGTATAAGTGTTATTCCATTTTCTCTCCATCAAGAAGTCATGCATGATATTTCACCTGCCAAGATAGAATAGATTGATGTTACTATTAAGCTTGCAAATAGGGATACCATTTCACTGCTTGGGATTGTTAGATATGTTGAAGTCTTGTGTGGTAAGATTAAATACCCTACTGATTTTTTAGTACTTGGATCACAACAAGATAATTTTTGTCCCATTATATGTGGTAGACCCTTCTTGAATACTGTTAATGTTGAAATTAATTGTGTTAAAGAGAAAGTTAAGATTAAGTTTGGTGACTTATCTCATGAATTTAATTTTTCTAAGTTCACTAGACAACCTGGTGACAAAGATTTACCTAATAAATATGATATCATTGGTCTTTCTTCTATTGCCGTGCCGCCTACTGATCATACAGAGCAATATTTGTTAGATCATGAAAATGATATGCATATGAATGAAAGAAATGAAATGGACAAAATATTATTTAGGCAAGAACCTATCCATAAGCATAATTTGCCTGTTGAAATTTTAGGAGATCCTCCTCCACCTAAGGGTGATCCTATGTTCGAATTAAAGAAACTCCATGATAGTTTGAAATATGCTTATCTAGATGAAAAGAATATATATCATGCTATTATCAATACTAACCTTTCAGTGCACGAAGAAAAGATATTATTGAAAATGTTGAGGAAATGCGGTGTTGTAATTGTATATACTCTTGATGATCTTTAATGCATTAGTCCTACTCTGTGCCAACACAAAATTAATATGGAGCCCGATGCCAAACCAGTCGTTGATCACCAACGTCGCTTGAATCCTAAGATGAAGGATGTGGTAAGAGCGCAAATATTAAAGGTCATGGAGGAAGGTATAATTTATCCTATAGCTGATAGTAGATGGGTAAGTCATGTTCATTGTGTCCGTAAGAAAGGCGGCATAATTTTTGTTCCTAATGATAAAAATGAACTTATTTCACAAAGAGTTGTTAGGGGTTATAGGATGGTAATTGATTTTAGAAAATTGAAAAAAGCTAATAGGGAAGATCATTATCTTTTGCTTTTCATTGTTGAAATGTTAGAAAGATTATCTAAGCACGCACACTTTTGTTTTTTAGATGGATATTCTCGTTTTCTCAAATACATGTGTCACTAGAAGATAAATAGAAAACTACTTTTACTTGTCCTTTTGGAACTTATGCTTATAGACGTATGCCTTCTGGTTTATGCAATGCACATGCTATATTTCAAAGATGTATGAATGCTATTCTCTGATTTATGTGAGAAAATTATTGAGGTATTTGTTGGTGTCCTGGACTAGAGGGTGCTTACCACGCCGGCCCATCGGTTATGGGTCGGGCCGAGGACCCACCAATGACTGATGAATGGGCCATGCAGGATCCTTGCATAGTTTTTGACATGTGGTTTAAGCCATTATAAAACATATAAAGGATTAACCATTCCTCCATTGCATGATTTGGACAGTTCCTTATAGCTTCTTTCATCCTATCCCACGCGAGCGCTAGTGGGTCACGTTCCTCCTACTTGAAACCTATAATCTGAGAACGTAATTGCATAATCTTTGCAGGTGGAAAAAACTTGGATGAAAATTTACTGCAACAATCATCCCAAGAAGTTATATTGCCCCTAGGTACAGCTAGAAGCCATTCCTTAGCTTTTCCTCTCAGAGAGAAAGGAAATAGACACAATTTCAAAGCGTGAGGGTCATAATCTTTAATGCATGTCATGTTGCACAACCAGTAAAATTATGCAAGTGCATACCGGCATCCTCGGAAGTAGAGCGTCAAAATTGGTCCTATTGAACCATGGAAACTAAGTTTGGTTTGATCTCATACTCAGCAGCTGCAACCTCAGGTTGTGCTATAGGTTCATGCATGAGGTTGCTGCTGGAAGTAGAAAAACTCACAAGATTACGAGCCATAGTAATCTTTTGGTTTTTCTCAACTGACAAGACTTGCAACAAAAATAAAATTTAAACTAAAAATAGAAAAGTAAAAACAAAGGCTGAAAATTAACTTTAATAAAAACACTAAACACAAAGACTAGGAATACTAAACTCCTCCCCGGCAACGACGCTAGAAAAAGGGCTTGATACCTTCTTTTATTGATCTAGTAATGGAACAGAAAAGTGTATACCACACCTATTTCCCCAGAGGTGACCTTGGGTTATCGAACCCATGAGAGGAAGATTCCCTTGAAGTGATGGTCTCTAGCAAGCTTTTTTCTAAGTGTCAAATCCAGCTTTTGACCGAAAGCAAGCAAGTAGTGATTCAAACACTGATAATAAAAATAGTTATGAGTATGAGGTCTTAGTGCTTAAAACCTTGTATTTGCGCTCGGATCAAATAAGATATTAATTTTGAAGGAACTATGCCCTAGAGGCAATAATAAAGTTTTATTTATTTCCTTATTTCATGATAAATGTTTATTATTCATGCTAGAATTGTATTAACCGGAAACTTGATACATGTGTGAATACATAGACAAACAGAGTGTCACTAGTATGCCTTTACTTGACTAGCTCATTGAATCAAAGATGGTTAAGTTTCCTAGCCATAGACATGAGTTGTCATTTGATTAACAGGATCACATCATTAGAGAATGATGCGATTGACTTGACCCATTTCGTTAGCTTAGCACTTGATTGTTTAGTATGTTGCTATTTCTTTCTTCATGACTTATACATGTTCCTATGACTATGAGATTATGCAACTCCCGAATACCGGAGGAACACTTTGTGTGCTACCAAACGTCACAACGTAACTGGGTGATTATAAAGGTGCTCTACAGGTGTCTCCGATGGTACTTGTTGAGTTGGCATAGATCGAGATTAGGATTTGTCACTCCGATTGTCGGAGAGGTATCTCCGGGCCCTCTCGGTAATGCACATTACTATAAGCCTTGCAAGCATGGTAACTAATGAGTTAGTTGCGGGATGATGCATTACGGAACGAGTAAAGAGACTTGTCGGTAACGAGATTGAACTAGGTATTGAGCTACCCACGATCGAATCTCGGGCAAGTAACATACCGATGACAAAGGAACAACGCATGTTGTTATGCGGTTTGACCGATAAAGATCTTCGTAGAATATGTAGGAACCAATATGAGCATCCAAGTTCCGCTATTGGTTATTGACCGGAGATGAGTGTCGGTCATGTCTACATAGTTCTCGAACCCGTAGGGTCCGCACGCTTAACGTTCGGTGACGATCGGTATTATGAGTTTATGTGTTTTAATGTACCAAAGGTTGTTTGGAGTCCCGGATGAGATCAGCGACATGACGAGGAGTCTCGAAATGTTCGAGACGTAAAGATCGATATATTGGAAGGCTATATTCGGACATCGGAAAGGTTCTGAGTGGTTCGGGTATTTATCGGAGTACCCGAGAGTTACGGGAATTCGCCGGGGATTATATGGGCCTTATTGGGCTTTAGGGGAGAGAGAGAGGGGCTGCCTAGGGCAGGCCGCGCCCCCCCAAGGCCTAGTCCGAACTTGAGTAGGGGGAGGGGCGGCGCCCCCTCCTTCCTTCTCTTCTCTCTTCCCCTTCCTTCTCTCCTACTCCTACTACTTGGAGGGGGGGAAATCCTACTCCCGGTGGGCGTAGGACTCCCCAGGGCGCGCCATAGTAGAGGGCCGGCCCTCCCCCTCCTCCACTCCTTTATATACGAGGGAAGGGGCACCCCATACACACACAAGTTGATCATTGATCTCTTAGCCGTGTGCGGTGCCCCCCTCCACCATAATCCACCTTGGTCATATCGTCGTAGTGCTTAGGCGAAGCCCTGCGCCGGTAGCTTCATCATCACCGTCATCACGTCGTCGTGTTGACGGAACTCTCCCTCGAAGCTCTACTGGATCGTGAGTTCGTGGGACGTCACCAAGCTGAACGTGTGCAGATCGTGGAGGTGTTGTACGTTCGGTACTAGGATCGGTCGATCGTGAAGACGTACAACTATATCAATCGTGTTGTCATAAGGCTTCCGCTTATGGTCTACGAGGGTATGTGGACGACACTCTCCCCTCTCGTTGCTATGCATCACCATGATCTTGCGTGTGCGTAGGATTTTTTTTGAAATTACTACGTTCCCCATTAGTGGCATCCGAGCGAGGTTTATGCGTAGATGTTATATGCACGAGTAGAACACAAGTGAGTTGTGGGCGATACTAGTCATACTGCTTACCAGCATGTCATACTTTGATTCGACGGTATTGTTGGATGAAGCGGCCTGGACCGACATTACGCGTACGCTTACGCGAGACTGGTTCTACCGATGTGCTTCGCACACAGGTGGCTGGCGGGTGTCTGTTCTCCAACTTTAGTTGAATTGAGTGTGGCTACGCCCGGTCCTTGTGAAGGTTAAAACATCACATACTTGACGAAATATCGTTGTGGTTTTGATGCGTAGGTAAGACCGGTTCTTGCTCAGCCCATAGCAGCCACGTAAAACTTGCAACAACAAAGTAGAGGACGTCTAACTTGTTTTTGCAGGGCATGTTGTGATGTGATATGGTCAAGACATGATGCTAAATTTTATTGTATGAGATGATCATGTTTTGTAACGGAGTTATCGGCAACTGGCAGGAGCCATACGGTTGTCGCTTTATTGTATGAAATGCAATCGCCATATAATTGCTTTACTTTATCACTAAGCGGTAGCGATAGTCGTAGAAGCAATAGTTGGCAAGACGACAACGATGCTGCGATGGAGATTAAGGTGTCACGCCAGTGGTGATGGTGATCATGACGGTGCTTTGGAGATGGAGATCAAAGGCACAAGATGATGATGGCCATATCATATCACTTATATTGATTGCATGTGATGTTTATCTTTTATGCATCTTATTTTGCTTAGTACGGCGGTAGCATTATAAGATGATCTCTCACTAAATTTCAAGGTACAAGTGTTCTCCCTGAGTATGCATCGTTGCGAAAGTTCGTCGTGCCGAGACACCACGTGATGATCAGGTGTGATAAGCTCTACGTTCACATACAACGGGTGCAAGCCAGTTTTGCACACGCAGAATACTCGGGTTAAACTTGACGAGCCTAGCATATGCAGATATGGCCTCAGAACACTGAGACCGAAAGGTTGAGCGTGAATCATATAGTAGATATGATCAACATAGTGATGTTCACCATTGAAAACTACTCCATCTCACGTGATGATCGGACATGGTTTAGTTGATTTGAATCACGTGATCACTTAGATGATTAGAGGGATGTCTATCTAAGTGGGAGTTCTTAAGTAATTTGATTAATTGAACTTTAATTTATCATGAACTTAGTCCTCATAGTATTTGCATATCTATGTTGTAGATCAATAGCTCACGATGTAGTTTCCCGTTTATTTTTTATATGTTCCTAGATAAAAATAAGTTGAAAAATGTTAGTAGCAATGATGCGGACTAGCTCCATGATCTGAGGATTATCTGTTGGGGAACGTAGTAATTTCAAAAAAATTCCTACGCACACGCAAGATCATCGTGATGCATAGCAACGAGAGGGGAGAGTGTTGTCCACGTACCCTCGTAGACCGAAAGCGGAAGCGTTATCACAACGCGGTTGATGTAGTCGTACGTCTTCACGATACGACCGATCAAGTACCGAACGCACGGCACCTTCGAGTTCAGCACACGTTCAGCTCGATGACGTCCCTCGAACTCCGATCCAGCCGAGTGTTGAGGGAGAGTTTTGTCAGCACGACGGCGTGGTGACGATGATGATGTTCTACCGATGCAGGGCTTCGCCTAAGCTCCGCAACGATATTTATCGAGGTGTAATATGGTGGAGGGGGGCACCGCACACGGCTAAAATATCGTATATCAATTGTGTGTCTAGAGGTGCCTCCTTGCCCCCGTATATAAAGGAGCAAGGGGGGAGGCCGTCTGCCCTTGGGGCACGCCAAGGAGAGGGGGGGAGTCCTCCTCCTAGTAGGAGTAGGACTCCCCTTTCCTAGTCCAACTAGGAAGAGAGAGGGGGAAGGAAAGAGAGGGAGAGGGAGAGGGAAAGAGGGGCCGCGCCCCGCTCCCCTAGTCCAATTCGAACTCCTCATGGGAGGGGGCGCGCCACCTCCTGGCTGCTGCCCTCTCTCTCCCCTCAGGCCCACTAAGGCCCAATACTTCCCCGGGGGGTTCCGGTAACCCCTCCGGCACTCCGATTTTATCCGAAACTTCTCCGGAACACTTCCGGTGTCCGAATATAGTCGTCCAATATATCAGTCTTTATGTCTCGACCATTTCGAGACTCCTCGTCATGTCCATGATCACATCCGGGACTCCGAACAACCTTCGGTACATCAAAACATATAAACTCATAATATAACTGTCATCGTAACTTTAAGCGTGCGGACCCCACGGGTTCGAGAACTATGTAGACATGACCGAGACACCTCTCCGGTCAATAACCAATAGCGGAACCTGGATGCTCATATTGGTTCCCACATATTCTACGAAGATCTTTATCGGTCAGACCGCATAACAACATACGTTGTTCCCTTTGTCATCGGTATGTTACTTGCCCGAGATTCGATCGTCAGTATCTCGATACCTAGTTCAATCTCGTTACCGGCAAGTCTCTTTACTCGTTCCGTAATACATCATCCCGCAACTAACTCATTAGTTACAATGCTTGCAAGGCTTAAAGTGATGTGTATTACTGAGTGGGCCCAGAGATACCTCTCCGACAATCGCAGTGACAAATCCTAATCTCGAAATACGCCAACCCAACAAGTACCTTTGGAGACACCTATAGAGCACCTTTATAATCACCCAGTTACGTTGTGACGTTTGGTAGCACACAAAGTGTTCCTCCGGTAAACGGGAGTTGCATAATCTCATAGTCATAGGAACATGTATAAGTCATGAAGAAAGCAATAGCAACATACTAAACGATCGAGTGCTAAGCTAACGGAATGGGTCAAGTCAATCACGTCATTCTCCTAATGAGGTGATCCCGTTAATCAAATCACAACTCATGTCTATGGCTAGGAAACATAACCATCTTTGATTAACGAGCTAGTCAAGTAGAGGCATACTAGTGACACTCTGTTTGTCTATGTATTCACACATGTATTATGTTTCCGGTTAATACAATTCTAGCATGAATAATAAACATTTATCATGATATAAGGAAATAAATAATACTTTATTATTGCCTCTAGGGCATATTTCCTTCATTATCCTCATCTAGATTACACAGTAATGATTCTTACACCCATGGAGTCTTGGTGCTGATCATGTTTTGCTCGTGGAAGAGGCTTAGTCAACGGGTCTGCAAGATTCAGATCCGTATGTATCTTGCAAACTTCTGTGTCTCCCACCTAGACTAAATCCCGGATGGAATTGAAGCGTCTTTTGATCTTGGTTCTCTTGTGAAATCTGGATTCCTTTGCTAAGGCAATTGCACCAGTATTGTCACAAAAGATTTTTCATTGGTCCCGATGCACTAGGTATGACACCTAGATCGGATATGAACTCCTTCATCCAGACTCCTTCATTTGCTGCTTCCGAAGCAGCTATGTACTCCGCTTCACACTAAGATCCCGCCACGACACTTTGCTTAGAACTGCACCAACTGACAGCTCCACCGTTCAATGTAAATACGTATCCGGTTTGCGATTTAGAATCGTCCGGATCAGTGTCAAAGCTTGCATCAATGTAACCACTTACGATGAGCTCTTTGTCACCTCCATAAATGAGAAACATATCCTTAGTCCTTTTCAGGTATTTCAGGATGTTCTTGACCGCTGTCCAGTGATCCACTCCTGGATTACTTTGGTACCTCCCTGCTAAACTTATAGCAAGGCACACATCAGGTCTGGTACACAGCATTGCATACATGATAGAGCCTATGGCTGAAGCATAGGGAACATCTTTCATCTTCTCTCTATCTTCTGCAGTGGTCGGGCATTGAGTCTTACTCAATCTCACACCTTGTAGTACAGGCAAGAACCCTTTCTTTGCTTGATCCATTTTGAACGTCTTCAAAACTTTGTCAAGGTATGTGCTTTGTGAAAGTCCAATTAAGCGTCTTGATCTATCTCTATAGATCTTAATGCCTAATATATATGCAGCTTCACCGCGGTCTTTCATTGAAAAACTCTTATTCAAGTATCCCTTTATGCTATCCAGAAATTCTATATCTTTTCAAATCAGCAATATGTCATCCACATATAATATCAGAAATGCTACTCAGCTCCCACTCACTTTCTTGTAAATACAGGCTTCTCCAAAAGTCTGTATAAAACCAAATGCTTTGATCACACTATCAAAGCGTTTATTCCAACTCCGAGAGGCTTGCACCAGTCCATAAATGGATCGCTGGAGCTTGCACACTTTGTTAGCTCCCTTTCGATCGACAAAACCTTCTGGTTGCATCATATACAACTCTTCTTCCAGAAAACCATTCAGGAATGCAGTTTTTACATCCATTTGCCAAATTTCATAATCATAAAATGCGGCAATTGCTAACATGATTCGGACAGACTTAAGCATCGCTACGGGTGAGAAGGTCTCATCGTAATCAATCCCTTGAACTTGTCGAAAACCTTTCGCAACAAGTCGAGCTTTATAGACAGTGACATTACCCTCAGCGTCAGTCTTCTTCTTGAAGATCCATTTATTTTCTATGGCTTGCCGACCATCGGGCAAGTCAACCAAAGTCCATACTTTGTTCTCATACATGGATCCCATCTCGGATTTCATGGCTTCAAGCCATTTTGTGGAATCTGGGCTCACCATCGCTTCTTCATAGTTCGTAGGTTCGTCATGGTCTAGTAACATAACCTCCAGAACAGGATTACCGTACCACTCTGGTGCGGATCTTGATCTAGTTGACCTACGAGGTTCAGTAATAACTTGATCTGAAGTTTCATGATCATTATCATTAACTTCCTCACTAATTGGTGTAGGTGTCGCAGAAACTGATTTCTGTGATGATCTACTTTCCAATAAGGGAGCAGGTACAGTTACCTCGTCCAGTTCTACTTTCCTCCCACTCACTTCTTTCGAGAGAAACTCCTTCTCTAGAAAGGATCCATTCTTAGCAACGAATATCTTCCCTTCGGATCTGTGATAGAAGGTGTACCCAACAGTCTCCTTTGGGTATCCTATGAAGACACATTTCTCCGATTTTG
Source organism: Triticum aestivum (assembly GCF_018294505.1). Taxonomy (NCBI): domain Eukaryota; kingdom Viridiplantae; phylum Streptophyta; class Magnoliopsida; order Poales; family Poaceae; genus Triticum; species Triticum aestivum. Next base: position 435,999,145 of record NC_057799.1, read on the forward strand.
GTTTGAGCTTATCAGGTTGAAGTTTCTTCACATAAGCATCGCAACCCCAAACTTTAAGATACGACAACTTAGGTTTCTTGCCAAACCATAGTTCATAAGGCGTCGTCTCAACGGATTTCGATGGTGTCCTATTTAGAGTGAATGCAGCCGTCTCTAAAGCATAACCCCAAAACAATAGCGGTAAATCAGTAAGAGACATCATAAATCGCACCATATCTAATAAAGTACGATTACGACGTTTGGACACACCATTACGCTGTGGTGTTCCGGGTGGCGTGAGTTGCGAAACTATTCCGCATTGTTTCAAATGTAGGCCAAACTCGTAACTCAAATATTCTCCTCCACGATCTGATCGTAGAAACTTTATTTTCTTGTTACGATGATTTTCAACTTCACTCTGAAATTCTTTGAACTTTTCAAATGTTTCAGACTTATGTTTCATTAAGTAGATATACCCATATCTGCTCAAATCATCTGGGAAGGTGAGAAAATAACGATATCCGCCACGAGCCTCAATATTCATCGGACCACATACATCTGTAGTATGATTTCCAATAAATCTGTTGCCCTCTCCATAGTTTCGGAGAACGGTGTTTTAGTCATCTTGCCCATGAGGCACGGTTCGCAAGTACCAAGTGATTCATAATCAAGTGATTCCAAAAGTCCATCAGTATGGAGTTTCTTCATGCGCTTTACACCGATATGACCTAAACGGCAGTGCCACAAATAAGTTGCACTGTCATTATCAACTATGCATCTTTTGGCTTCAACATTATGAATATGTGTGTCACTACTATCGAGATTCATTAAAAATAGACCACTCTTCAAGGGTGCATGACAATAAAAGATATTATTCATATAAATAGAACAACCATTATTCTTTGATTTAAATGAATAACCGTCTCGCATCAAACAAGATCCAGATATAATGTTCATGCTCAACGCTGTCACCAAATAACAATTATTTAGGTCTAATACTAATCCCGAAGGTAGATGTAGAGGTAGCGTGCTGACGGCGATCACATCGACTTTGGAACCATTTCCCACGCGCATCGTCACCTCGTCCTTAGCCAATCTTCGCTCAATCCGTAGCCCCTGTTTCGAGTTGCAAATATTAGCAACAGAACCAGTATCAAATACCCAGGTGCTACTGCGAGCATTAGTAAGGTACACATCAATAACATGTATATCACATATACCTTTGTTAACCTTGCCATCCTTCTTATCCGCCAAATACTTGGGGCAGTTCCACTTCCAGTGACCAGTATGCTTGCAGTAGAAGCACTCAGTTTCAGGCTTAGGTCCAGACTTGGATTTCTTCTCGTGAACAACAACTTGCTTGCTCTTCTTCTTGAAGTTCCCCTTCTTCTTCCCTTTGCCCTTTTTCTTGAAACTAGTGGTTTTACTGACCATCAACACTTGATGCTCCTTTTTGATTTCTACCTCCGCTGCCTTTAGCATTACGAAGAGCTCGGGAATTGTCTTATCCATCCCTTGCATGTTATAGTTCATCATGAAGCTCTTGTAGCTTGGTGGCAGTGATTGAAGAATTCTGTCAATGACGCTATCATCCGGAAGATTAACTCCCAGTTGAATCAATTGATTATTATACCCAGACATTTTGAGTATATGCTCACTGACAGAACTATTCTCTTCCATCTTGCAGCTATAGAACTTATTGGAGACTTCATATCTCTCAATCCGGGCATTTGCTTGAAATATTAACTTCAACTCCTCAAACATCTCATATGCTCCATGACGTTCAAAACGTCGTTGAAGACCCGGTTCTAAGCCGTAAAGCATGGCACACTGAACTATTGAGTAGTCATCAGCTTTGCTCTGCCAGACGTTCATAACTTTTGGTGTTGCTCTTGCAGGAGGCCTGGCACCTAGCGGTGCTTCCAGGACGTAATTCTTCTGTGCAGCAATGAGGATAATCCTCAAGTTACGGACCCAGTCCGTGTAATTGCTACCATCATCTTTCAACTTTGCTTTCTCAAGGAACGCATTAAAATTCAACGGAACAACAGCACGGGCCATTTATCTACAATTAACATAGACAAGCAAGATACTATCAGGTACTAAGTTCATGATAAATTCAAGTTCAATTAATCATATTACTTAAGAACTCCCACTTAGATAGACATCCCTCTCATCATCTAAGTGATTACGTGATCCAAATCAACTAAACCATGTCCGATCATCACGTGAGATGGAGTAGTTTCAATGGTGAACATCACTATGTTGATCATATCTACTATATGATTCACGCTCGACCTTTCGGTCTCCGTGTCCCGAGGCCATATCTGCATATGCTAGGCTCGTCAAGTTTAACCTGAGTATTCCGCGTGTGCAACTGTTTTGCACCCGTTGTATTTGAACGTAGAGCCTATCACACCCGATCATCACGTGGTGTCTTAGCACGAAGAACTTTTGCAACGGTGCATACTCAGGGAGAACACTTTTATCTTGAAATTTTAGTGAGAGATCATCTTATAATGCTACCGTCAATCAAAGCAAGATAAGATGCATAAAAGATTAACATCACATGCAATCAATATAAGTGATATGATATGGCCATCATCATCTTGTGCTTGTGATATCCATCTCCGAAGCACCGTCATGATCACCATCGTCACCGGCGCGACACCTTGATCTCCATCGTAGTATCGTTGTCGTCTCGCCAACTTATTGCTTTTACGACTATCGCTACCGCTTAGTGATAAAGTAAAACAATTACATGGCGATTGCATTGCATACAATAAAGCGACAACCATATGGCTCCTGCCAGTTGCCAATAACTCGGTTACAAAACATGATCATCTCATACAATAAAATATAGCATCATGTCTTGACCATATCACATCACAACATGCCCTGCAAAAACAAGTTAGACGTCCTCTACTTTGTTGTTGCAAGTTTTACGTGGCTGCTACGGGCTTAGCAAGAACCGTTCTTACCTACCCATCAAAACCACAACGATTGTTTGTTAAGTTGGTGCTGTTTTAACCTTCGCAAGGACCGGGTGTAGCCGCACTCGGTTCAACTAAAGTGAGAGAGACAGACACCCGCCAGTCACCTTTAAGCAACGAGTGCTCTCAACGGTGAAACCAGTCTCACGTAAGCGTACGCGTAATGTCGGTCCGGGCCGCTTCATCTCACAATACCGCTGAACCAAAGTATGACATGCTGGTAAGCAGTATGACTTATATCGCCCACAACTCACTTGTGTTCTACTCGTGCATAGCATCAACGCATAAAACCTGGCTCTGATACCACTGTTGGGGAACGTAGTAATTTCAAAAAAATTCCTACGCACACGCAAGATCATGGTGATGCATAGCAACGAGAGGGGAGAGTGTTGTCCACGTACCCTCGTAGACCGAAAGCGGAAGCGTTATCACAACGCGGTTGATGTAGTCGTACGTCTTCACGATCCGACCGATCAAGTACCGAACGCACGGCACCTCCGAGTTCAGCACACGTTCAGCTCGATGACGTCCCTCGAACTCCGATCCAGCCGAGTGTTGAGGGAGAGTTTCGTCAGCACGACGGCGTGGTGACGATGATGATGTTCTACCGACGTAGGGCTTCGCCTAAGCTCCGCAACGATATTTATTCAGGTGTAATATGGTGGAGGGGGGCACCGCACACAGCTAAAATATCGTATATCAATTGTGTGTCTAGAGGTGCCCCCTTGCCCCCGTATATAAAGGAGCAAGGGGGAGGCCGGCTGCCCTTGGGCCACGCCAAGGAGAGGGGGGAGTCCTCCTCCTAGTAGGAGTAGGACTCCCCTTTCCTAGTCCAACTAGGAAGAGAGAGGGGGAAGGAAAGAGAGGGAGAGGGAGAGGGAAAGAGGGGCCGCGCCCCCCTCCCCTAGTCCAATTCGGACTCCTCATGGGAGGGGGCGCGCCACCTCCTGGCTTCTGCCCTCTCTCTCCTCTCAGGCCCACTAAGGCCCAATACTTCCCCGGGGGGTTCCGGTAACCCCTCCGAGACTCCGGTTTTATCCGAAACTTCTCCGGAACACTTCCGGTGTCCGAATATAGTCGTCCAATATATCAATCTTTATGTCTCGACCATTTCGAGACTCCTCGTCATGTCCATGATCACATCCGAGACTCCGAACAACCTTCGGTACATCAAAACATATAAACTCATAATATAACTATCATCGTAACTTTAAGCGTGCGGACCCCACGGGTTCGAGAACTATGTAGACATGACCGAGACACCTCTCCGGTCAATAACCAATAGCGGAACCTGGATGCTCATATTGGTTCCCACATATTCTACGAAGATCTTTATCGGTCAGACCGCATAACAACATACGTTGTTCCCTTTGTCATCGGTATGTTACTTGCCTGAGATTCGATCGTCAGTATCTCGATACCTAGTTCAATCTCGTTACCGGCAAGTCTCTTTACTCGTTCCGTAATACATCATCCCGCAACTAACTCATTAGTTACAATGCTTGCAAGGCTTAAAGTGATGTGTATTACTGAGTGGGCCCAGAGATACCTCTCCGACAATCGCAGTGACAAATCCTAATCTCGAAATACGCCAACCCAACAAGTACCTTTGGAGACACCTATAGAGCACCTTTATAATCACCCAGTTACGTTGTGACGTTTGGTAGCACACAAAGTGTTCCTCCGGTAAACGGGAGTTGCATAATCTCATAGTCATAGGAACATGTATAAGTCATGAAGAAAGCAATAGCAACATACTAAACGATCGAGTGCTAAGCTAACGGAATGGGTCAAGTCAATCACATCATTCTCCTAATGAGGTGATCCCGTTAATCAAATCACAACTCATGTCTATGGCTAGGAAACATAACCATCTTTGATTAACGAGCTAGTCAAGTAGAGGCATACTAGTGACACTCTGTTTGTCTATGTATTCACACATGTATTATGTTTCCGGTTAATACAATTCTAGCATGAATAATAAACATTTATCATGATATAAGGAAATAAATAATACTTTATTATTGCCTCTAGGGCATATTTCCTTCATTATCCTCATTGCTGCACATAAGTATTATGTCCTTGATGCACCACTAGGTGACAGACCTATTGCAGGAGCAGATGCAGACGTTATGGACGTTTAACAATGCTCAGTATGATGACTACTTGATAGTTTAGCGCACCATGCTTTACGGCTTAGAACCGGGACTTCAAAAATGTTTTGTACGACATGGAGCATATGAGATGTTCCAAGAGTTGAAATTGGTATTTCATACTCATGCCCGTGTCGAGAGGTATGAGACCTCTGACAGTACTTTGCCTACAATATGTAGGAGACTAGCTCAACTAGTGAGCATGTGCTCAAATTTTCTGGGTACTACAATTGCTTGAATCAAGTGGGAGTTAATCTTCCAGATAAGATAGTAATTGACAAAGTTCTCTAGTCACTATCACCAAGTTAGTAGAACTTCATGATGAACTATAATATGCAAGGGATGACGAAAGTAATTCCCGAGCTCTTCGCGATGCTGAAATTGGCGAAGGTAGAAATCAAGAAAGAGCATCAAGTGTTGATGGTTAACATGACCACTAGTTTCAAGAAAAGGGCAAAGGGGTAGAAAGGGAACTTCAATAAGAATGACAAGCAAGTTGTCACTCCCATGAAGAAACCCAAAGCTAGACTCAAGCCTGAAACTGAGTGCTTCTACTGCAAATGAAATGGTCACTAGAAGTGGAACTGCCCTAGATACTTGGCGAATAAGAAGGATGGCTAAGTAAACAAAGGTATATTGGATATACATGTTATTGATGTGTACTTTACTAGTGTTTATAGCAACCCCTCGGTATTTGATACTGGTTCAGTTGCTAAGAGTAGTAACTCGAAACGGGAGCTGCAAAATAAACAGAGACTAGTTAAGGGTGAGGTGATGATGTGTGTTGGAAGTGATTCCAAGGTTGATAAGATCACCATCGCACACTCCCTTTACCTTCGGGATTAGTGTTGAACCTAAAATAAATGTTATTTGGTGTTTGCGTTGAGCATAATATGACTGGATCATGTTTATTGCAATACGATTATTCATTTAAGTCAAAGAATAATTGTTATTCTGTTTACATGAATAAAACCTTCTGTGGTCATACACCCAAGTTGAATGGTTTATTGAATCTCGATCGTAGTGATACACATATTCATAATATTGAAGCCAAAAGATGTAAAGTTAATAATGATAGTGCAACTTATTTGTGGCACTGTCGTTTAGGTCATATTGGTGTAAAGCGCACGAAGAAAGTCCATGCTGATGGGATTTTGGAATCACTTGATTATGAATCACTTGATGCTTGCGAACCATGCCTCATGGGCAAGATGACTAAGACTCCGGAACAATGGAGCGAGCAGCTGACTTGTTGGAAATAATACATACTGATGTATGCAGTCCGATGAGTGTTGAAGCTCGCGGCAGGTATCGTTATTTTCTGACCTTCACAAATGATTTGAGCAGATATGGGTATATCTACTTGATGAAACATAAATCTGAAACATTTGAAAAGTTCAAATAATTTCAGAGTGAAGTGGAAAATCATCGTAACAAGAAAATAAAGTTTCTACGATCTGATCGTAGAGGAGAATATTTGAGTTACGAGTTTGGTCTTCATTTGAAACAATGCGGAATAGTTTCGCAACTCACGCCACCTGGAACACCACAGCGTAATGGTGTGTCCGAACATCGTAACCGTACTTTATTAGATATGGTGCAATCTATGATGTCTCTTACCGATCGTTTTGGGGTTATGCATTAGAGACAGTTGCATTCACATTAAATAGGGCACCATCTAAATCCGTTGAGACGACATCATATGAACTGTGGTTTGGCAAGAAACCAAAGTTGTCGTTTCTTAAAGTTTGGGGTTGGGATGCTTATGAGAAAAAGTTTCATCCTGATAAGCTCAAACAAAAATTGGAGAAATGTGTCTTCATAGGATACCCAAAGGAGACAGTTGGGTACACCTTCTATCACAGATCCGAAGGCAAGATATTCATTGCTAAGAATGGATCCTTTCTAGAGAAGGAGTTTCTCTCGAAAGTAGTGAGTGGGAGGAAAGTAGAACTTGATAAGGTAATTGTACCTTCTCCCGGATTGGAAAGTAGTTCATCACAGAAATCAGTTACAGTGATGCCTACACCGATTAGTGAGGAAGTTAATGATGATGATCATGAAACTTCAGATCAAGTCACTACCGAACCTCGTAGGTCAACCAGAATACGTTCTGCACCAAAGTGGTATGGTAATCCTGTTCTGGAAATCATGTTACTAGACCATGACAAACCTACGAACTATGAGGAAGCGATGATGAGCCAAGATTCTGCGAAATGGCTTGAGGCCATGAAATCTGAGATGGGATCCATGTATGAGAACAAAGTGTGGACTTTGGTTGACTTGCCCAATGATGGGCAAGCCATAGAAAAATAAATGGATCTTCAAGAGGAAGACGGACGCTGATAGTAGTGTTACTATCTACAAAGCTAGACTTGTCGAAAAAGGTTTTTGACAAAGTTCAAGGTGTTGACTACGATGAGATTTGCTCACTCGTAGCGATGCTTAAGTCTGTCCGAATCATGTTAGCAAATTGCCACATTTTATGAAATCTGGCAAATGGATGTCAAAACTACATTCCTTAATGGATTTCTTAAAGAAGAGTTGTATATGATGCAACCTGAAGGTTTTGTCGATCCTAAAGGTGCTAACAAAATGTGCAAGCTCCAGCGATCCATCTATGGACTGGTGCAAGCATCTCGGAGTTGGAATATACGCTTTGATGAGTTGATCAAAGCATATAGTTTTATACAGACTAGCGGTGAAGCCTGTATTTACAAGAAAGTGAGTGGGAGCACTACAGCATTTCTGATAAGTATATGTGAATGACATATTGTTGATCGGAAATAATGTAGAATTTTTCTGGAAAGCATAAAGGAGTATTTGAAAGAAGTTTTTTCAAAGAAAGACCTCGGTGAAGCTGCTTACATATTGAGCATCAAGATGTATAGAGATAGATCAAGACGCTTGATAAGTTTTTTCAATGAGTACATACCTTGACAAGATTTTGAAGTAGTTCAAAATGGAACAGTCAAAGAAAGAGTTCTTGCCTGTGTTACAAGGTGTGAAATTGAGTAAGACTCAAAGCCTGACCACGGCAGAAGATAGAAAGAGAATGAAAGTCATTCCCTATGCCTCAGCCATAGGTTCTATAAAGTATGCCATGTTGTGTACCAGATCTATTGTATACCCTACACTGAGTTTGGCAAGGGAGTACAATAGTGATCTAAGAGTAGATCACTGGACAGTGGTCAAAATTATCCTTAGTGGAATAAGGATATGTTTCTCGGTTATGGAGGTGACAAAAGGTTCGTCGTAAAGGGTTACGTCGATGCAAGTTTTGACACTGATCCAGATGACTCTAAGTCTCAATCTGGATACACATTGAAAGTGGGAGCAATTAGCTAGAGTAGCTCCGTGCAGAGCATTGTTGACATAGAAATTTGCAAAATACATACGGATCTGAATGTGGCAGACCCGTTGACTAAACTTCTCTCACAAGCAAAACATGATCACACCTTAGTACTCTTTAGGTGTTAATCACATAGCGATGTGAACTAGATTATTGACTCTAGTAAACCCTTTGGGTGTTGGTCACATGACGGTGTGAACTATGGGTGTTAATCACATGGTGATGTGAACTATTGGTGTTAAATCACATGGCGATGTGAACTAGATTATTAACTCTATTGCAAGTGGGAGACTGAAGGAAATATGCCCTAGAGGCAATAATAAAGTTAATATTTATTTCCTTATTTCATGATAAATGTTTATTATTCATGCTAGAATTGTATTAACCGGAAACTTGATACATGTGTGAATACATAGACAAACAGAGTGTCACTAGTATGCCTCTACTTGACTAGCTCGTTGAATCAAAGATGGTTAAGTTTCCTAGCCATAGACATGAGTTGTCATTTGATTAACAGGATCACATCATTAGAGAATGATGTGATTGACTTGACCCATTCCGTTAGCTTAGCACTTGATCGTTTAGTATGTTGCTATTGCTTTCTTCATGACTTATACATGTTCCTATGACTATGAGATTATGCAACTCCCGAATACCGGAGGAACACTTTGTGTGCTACCAAACGTCACAACGTAACTGGGTGATTATAAAGGTGCTCTACCGGTGTCTCCGATGGTACTTGTTGAGTTGGCATAGATCGAGATTAGGATTTGTCACTCCGATTGTCGGAGAGGTATCTCTGGGCCCTCTCGGTAATGCACATCACTATAAGCCTTGCAAGCATTGTAACTAGTGAGTTAGTTGCGGGATGATGCATTACGTAACGAGTAAAGAGACTTGCCGGTAACGAGATTGAACTAGGTATTGAGATACTGACGATCGAATCTCAGGCAAGTAACATACCGATGACAAAGGGAACAACATATGTTGTTATGCGATTTGACCGATAAAGATCTTCGTAGAATATGTAGGAACCAATATGAGCGTCCAGGTTCCACTATTGGTTATTGACCGGAGACGAGTCTCGGTCATGTCTACATAGTTCTCGAACCCGTAGGGTCCGCATGCTTAACGTTCGGTGACGATCGGTATTATGAGTTTATGTGTTTTGATGTACCGAAGGTTGTTCGGAGTCCCGGATGAGATCAGGGACATGACGAGGAGTCTCGAAATGTTCGAGACGTAAAGATCGATATATTGGAAGGCTATATTCGGACATCGAAAAGGTTCTGAGTGGTTCGGGTATTTATCGGAGTACCGGAGAGTTACGGGAATTCTCCGGGGAGTATATGTGCCTTATTGGGCTTTAGGGAGAGAGAGAGGGGATGCCTAGGGCAGGCCGCACGCCCCCAAGGCTTAGTCTGAATTGGACTAGGGGGAGGGGCGGCGCCCCCTCCTTCCTTCTCTTCTCTCTTCCCCTTCCTTCTCTCCTACTCCTACTACTTGGAAGGGGGGGATCCTACTCGCGGTGGGAGTAGGACTCCCCAGGCGCGCCATAGTAGAGGCCCGGCCCTCCCCCTCCTCCACTCCTTTATATACGGGGGAAGGGGGCACCCCATAGACACACAAGTTGATCATTGATCTCTTAGCCGTGTGCGGTGCCCCCCTCCACCATAATCCACCTCGGTCATATCGTCGTAGTGCTTAGGCGAAGCCCTGCACCGGTAGCTTCATCATCACCGTCATCACGCCGTCGTGTTGACGGAACTATCCCTCGAAGCTCTACTGGACCATGAGTTCGTGGGACGTCACTGAGCTGAACGTGTGCAGATCGCGGAGGTGCCGTACGTTCGGTAATAGGATCGGTCGATCGTGAAGACGTACGACTACATCAACCGCGTTGTCATAACGCTTCCGCTTACGGTCTACGAGGGTACATGGACGACACTCTCCCCTCTCGTTGCTTTGCATCACCATGATCTTGCGTGTGCGTAGGATTTTTTTTCGAAATTACTACGTTCCCCAACAAATTTGTGCGCTGGAAGTCACCCATCGAGATGTGCTTGTTACGGATTGAAGTGCGGATGTGTCCAAATAACATCTTGACCGGCACGAGTCCTACATCAAGAATCAGTTGTCCTATCGCAGGCCCTATCCGTCACGCGAGGTTGCCTTGATAATTAGGATAATGAAATCAGACAAGAGATTTGGATGTTTAATGACTACGCCTCATTTATCCCCAAGGATATGATCCGTGTTACCCTACTGAACCTTACTGTTACTAGTGTTCAGTGTAACACTTCATGGTCTCCTTTCTCCAAGCCTCACCGGTGCTCGATCTCCATGATCTTGGGTACCTGCAGGGATGAAGATTGCGGACAAGACAAGAGACATCTATGAAACAATTTTATTTCACACATATGAGATGTTATGTCAAAGCCCTTCCATTGATCCCCTCAACAAATACATCGGGTTGCAAGGCTCATGCCTCAACCCATACCTTACCGAACTAATCACACATGGAGATCAGATCGCGAGAAGAAAACATCTTGGAGATTGATTGATTGCAAAAATGTCTTACAGTGGATGCCTTGTGTTATGGACATAAACAAGTATGAACTAGATGAGGAAGCACTAAGGTGGTGGCGATGGCTATGGAGATGGAAATGGTGGCAGCTAGGGTTTGTGGATGAACATGATGATGAAGACGTTGTGGCTGCTCCCGTGCTCGCCTTGTTGACATTTTGATGGGGTCCCCTTTATAAAAGTTGTATAGGCGGACGATCTACCTTGTTTCCATGCCAAACCGGCGCTCATATGGGCGCGTGCGCCCATATGGAACGCCGTCTTTTGCACTGCCTTCGCGCAGACGTCTCCTGTTGATTCCTTCTTCTTCCATTCTCCTTCCTTTACATTCCCACACGTGATTTCTTCCCTTTTTAACCCATTTCCTATGGAAACACATCAGATAGAGGATTTGTGGAACCCTTTGCATTCATTAGTCATTAGTAGCAATATCGGAGCGAAAGCGGACATTAGGACATTCGGACGACGTGGTGGTCGGGTCCACCATCGCTTTATCTTACTCGGTAACCGATTGTGCTTGTCAGACGCTGCCTAGCGATGGGCTTCATGTTCTACTACCATCCTGGTCGTTGGGTACACGCGGTTTATTTGTTGGTGGGTAAGTGATTTCAATAGTAAGCTCCCAACCACCTTCTAATTTTCTAGGTGTAGAAACTTCTTCTTCATGTTTTTATTCCATAGCTTTTATAACAGCTTCATTTAAGCAGAGGCCAAACTTCTCTACCACGGACCTTGTAAAGAGCAAGATCTCGACGAGGCTCCTCCGCGTCCTACGATCTGCCCAGACGCCGCACACCCGGGCAAGTAGGTTTGTCCAATCGACGACAACACACGCGATGATAGTTGGTTTGTATTTTTGTATTTTTTTTGTAGGGGACCATGACAATTTTTTGTATGTATTTTTTCTTTGCAACTGACCATGCAAAATTGGCAATCCATGTACTCCCTCCATTCAAATATATAGGGCCTAATATGGTTTTTGAGGTTGCATTTGAGCACGAGTTAGAGCAATATGATATGGCATGTATGTTACACAAAGCATACTGTCAAATTCGTATTTGAAATGAATTCTAACGATGTACTTTTTATATCATACATCTAATAATTTAATAATTAAGTGGTTGAAGGTAACCTCAAAAAATGTGTTTGGCCCTATATATTTGGATGGAGGGAGTAGGGTTCTCACAAAAACGTTGCCTTTTATTGTGGGAGAACACATTTTTTTGTAAGGTTGCAATGTTATAATTTTCAAAAGAAATTCTACGTTTTACCTTGTTTTAGAGAAATTTCTAGAATTTTTGGCTATAGTCACATGGCAATTTTATAAATTATGATCTATAGAACATGGAAATTTATGAAATTGAGTGAACCAATCACATGGAAATTTTATGCATTTCGTGTTCTCTAGAATGTGGCAAATTACATACATAACCGATGGCAAAATTGTAAGGAATCCATTTTTATTACTCAAATTGGCAAATTTTGGTGAATTATTTTTTAAATGAAAAGGTAGAGCAGTCTCTACGTTATATATTTCATAACAAGCCAAAGCCTGGAAGACCGGCAGGTCTATTACATGAAAGGCAAAGTGTTGATGCATTGTAATGCAACCGACCCTTGCAAAGCCATGAAACAAGAAGAGGCAAAGCCCTCAGGCAAAGACAGGGGGAGAGAAAGGGGAAAGTGACTAACTAAGTGAACTTATGGATTGAGTCTTCTAGCCCAATGATGAAGGATCTCTTTCTCATTTTGTAGTTTGGCACGATGACTACATAACAACAGAAGCTCGGGAGCATACTGTGCCACATATGTAACTGGCCACTAATTGTTTTCAAAAATTCTTGCATTGTGCGCTCTCCAAAGGGCAACAACCACAACTATGAAGAAGATGTTCCATCATCTTCCAAACCTCTAGGAAGTAGAGGTTGTGCTGCACAAAATCTGAAATTCCCATGGATGATGAGGTTGTAGTGGCCATCCCCATCTTCTCCCAAATAAAGGAGGTTGTCCGGCATCTAAGGATGATATGCGAGGTTGTTTCTTTGGCCTGACACACATCACAACCATCATGAGAAGTAAACTTGTGCCAATTCTTGTTAACCATGTTTCTCCTGGTGTTGAGACGGTCTTTGGGAGTAAGCCATAAGAATAATTTATGCTTGAACAGATGATAGGGTCCCAGAAAAAGTCTAAAAACTGCCAAGTAACACCTCTGAAAGTGAGTAGGCTATAGAAATATGCAGTGCTTGGGTTAGAGCCTTGAATATATGAGCATCCGCTGTCGAAAACTTCTAGTTGCACGTCGTACCCTATAGGCATGCCATCAAAGAGAGGAGCTCTCGAATGGCAATGTCGGTCAGGTTAGGTAGCAGTTGGATGAGCCGCCTATAGTTGACATCCAGCGAGGCAACATTGCAGCCTTTGTCTTTAGCAAAGGAGAACAGAGTGGAGTGCAAGAGAAAAATCTACCGCGCCCCGTCCAGTCGTCATGCCAGAAATAAATGTGTGACTCGCTTCCAGTCCTGCATTTGTGCCTTGGAGAAGTGTTGGAATCATGGATTTGATGCACTTCTAGATCACCGTGTCTTTGCTATTACTCGGGGTGGATTGTTGACAGTATCTTGCGGCAAACCATTCGAAACAAGGGACCTGACTACCCTGTAGAATCTTAGCTGCAAACTTGCAGATCATGGATCTGTTATGAGCCTCTAGGTCCTTGATCCCAAGGCCACCCTCTTGCTTGCTTAGGCAAATTGTTTCCCATGCTACCAGGCACTACCCTTCCTTGGTTGAATTGGAACCTTGCTAGAGGAAGCCCCTCAAAATCTTTGTCAAAAGCTCTAGCGACCCTTTAGGCCAAAGGAAACATAACATGAAGTAG
>NC_057799.1:436013359-436019970 GCF_018294505.1 Triticum aestivum
TCCTTCAATATGCAATTACCCGAACTTGGCAAATTTTCCTAATATTAACGTTATATACATGTCCTAAATTAGAGCATGATAATTTTATTATCGTTGATACCTTGGCACATTCATTGAATATACCATGATAAAATTTTAAATCAGAGGATGGTAGTTTTATAGAGTATAGCATGTCATTTGTTCTTATATGTTTAGACCATGCCAGTTGTAAATTTATGCTTCTCTTAGTTTTATGTCAGATTGTTTTGTTGATGGCAATTTTTTTTCAAAAAAGTTAGCTAATTGAGCCTATCTTTTTCTTTTCATGCGCGTTACATGGGCCAACCTATGGTCACGCTGCAATCGCACTACAACGAACATACTATAGAGGGACGCCGGTTCGCTGGATGGAACCTTCCCCAACTAACATTTTGTTCACTCCGGAGGTGCCTTCCCTGGGAATGTTCGCCAGCTATTGCCGTATGGAGTACCAAAGAAAAGTTGGACCCAATATTACTAACATCACAAAAGTTACACTAGGCCATAATATACCAACACTATAACATACGACATAGGGACGCCGGTTCGCCGGATGGAGCTTTCCCCAACTAACGTTTCCTTCGCTCCGGAGGTGCCTTCCCCGGGAATGTTCGCCAGCTATTGCCGTATGGAGGAGTACCAAAGAAAAGCTGGGCCCCAGTATTATTAACATCACAAAAGTTACACTAGGCCATAATATACCAACACTATACAAGTATAGTATTTAAACGCATTAGCATGTGGCCAAGATAAGAAAACATTGCACAATCACGTCTGCGTATGTAGTATGAAGATAAAGTTCCATCTCCAAGAAAGTTGGCAATAATAATTAAGAACTTCCGAATTCCGACCAATACCGCGTTTGGTATGAATGAATCCTTATAAACAAATTAAATATGAAGAAACAAAACGTGGATCCGTGTCATCAACTCCACACCCAAAACCATTTTAAAAAATGAACTCTGCACCCGAAAAGTAACAAAACGCCGCCAAACACCCAACAGCTCCGTTCCCTTTCCGCACCCAAACTGGTGGCGCACGAAGCGCCTACGTGGCCCGATCGCGGTCGTCGGCTCAGCAGCCTGGCTCAACCACCGCCGGTGGTTTCCCTCCGTCGGCGTCCCCTGAGATCGCCTCGCTGACTCAGATCCTCCTCTTGGAGTCAAATCCTCATCAGCCTCGACGCATCAACGGGGGCGATTAGCTAATTATTTCCGTCCAAAATAACGCGGCCCGCTCCCAATGATTATCCCGTCCCGTTGTTCCCGTTGCCGTCAGTTGACGATAGCTGTGCACGCACTGTGCTACACGTCGTCGTCGGCTACCTTTGTCCACGACACTATATAGCTGTCGCTGAGCTCGAGACTTCCTCTCATTCTCTTTCCACATCGCCCCGAGATCCATCTGCTCCGTTTCTTGGGTTTCTCGGTGCTTTGGTGCTCTGCTACGCGTTCCGTTGCCCTTGTTGACACCAGGAGAAGTCGGAGGCTTCACGAGGGGGCTAGCTAGCTGGACTTTGGAAGCGATCAAAAATGACGATCTGCGCGGGCTTCGACTCCTACCGGGCCTCGCCGGCGGACATGCGGGTCGTGACGTCGGACGGGCAGAGCATCGCTGCGCATTCCTACGTTCTTGTAAGCCACTCTGCCGCTTGTTTGATTTATGCGGCGGATCTTGCCTTGTGCGTTGTTGTTGAATCGTTGGCTAATTCCAAATCGGGCGGCGGTATGCAGGCCTCGGCGTCGCCGGTGCTGGAGCGGATGATCGACAGGGCGCAGCGCGGGTGGGGCGCCGAGTGCACCATCCCCGTCCTCGGCGTCTCCTTCGACGCCGTCCACGCCTTCATCCACTTCCTCTACTCCCCCAAGTCCAGGGTGGTGCCCGCGGAGGAGGAGGCGGTGGGCGCCAACTGGGCGCAGCTGCTGGCGCTGGCGCACGCGTACCGGGTGGGGTGGCTGAAGCGGGCGGCGGAGGCGGCCGTGTCGGCGCGCCTCACGCCGGAGCGCGCCGTGGACATGCTGAAGCTGGCGAGGCTCTGCGACGCGCCGCGGCTGTACATGCGGTGCGCGCGCCTCGCGGCCAAGGAGTTCGCGGCCGTGGAGCAGTCCGACGGTTGGCGCTTCGCGCGGCGCCACGACGCCGCGCTCGAGCTCGAGCTCCTCACGCTCCTGGAGGACGCCGACCAGCGGAGCGAGCGTTGGGCGCGCGAGAGGGCCGCGCAGGAGGCGTGCCGGCAGCTCGGCGAGGCCATGGCCTCCCTCGAGCACATCTTCCCCGGCGAGTCCGGCGCCAAGGCCGCCTGCGCGGACGCGGACGCGCCGTGCGCGAGGGCGGGGTGCACGTGCCGGGGCCTTCAGGTCCTGATGCGGCACTTCGCGACGTGCCCGAAAAAGATGGCGCCCGGCGGGTGCGCGCGGTGCAAGCGCATGCTGCAGCTGTTCCGGCTCCACGCCTCCGTCTGCGACCGGCCGGACCGGGCCTGCCGCGTGCCGCTGTGCAGGTGAGAAAACGCATTTTGAAAAAACACACTTTCCATCAAACGTTGGCGCTTTCGGCAAACGCACGGTAGATCGGCAGCCAAGAACCAGGCTGGCGAGATCGGTGCCCGGCGCCCTTTCCGGGAAAGGAAATCGGTTCGTACTTCATCACAATATACAAGGAAATTGGACGTACGTGCTAGCTTTCGTCCTCTTGCATGAAAGCGACTTGGACGGCCATGGCAACGCCGCCAATAGAGCGCCATGCAAACGCACATGACGGATCTGACGCATGCCTAATAGCTGTTTTTTTACGTCTGGTGACGAAGTGAGATCTAACGTTTCACCGTGGTTGGCTGATTTTTGCAGCCATTTCAAGGCCAAGGCGCAGACGGGGAAGGCGGACAAGACGTGGCGGCTTCTGGTGAAGAAGGTGACGAGGGCGAAGGTGATGTCCTCCCTGGCCGAGAGGAAGGTGGTGCCGGAGGTCGTGGCCGAGTCATGGGCGAGATACAACCGTAGAGGAGCCAAGTTGAGATGAGAAGATTCATTTCTCTAATTCTCTTGTCTTGGTCGTGTAGTTTAACCCTTGTCGTTAGCAACGAGGTGTTGTGAGCTCAGGTTGTACTATCTATCGTCTAGTAGTTCTAGCTAGTGATAGTCTACTTAGCACATGTCACTTATGACTTGCGATGGTTAAACTTTTTCTTTTCCTTTGCGATGGTTAAACTATAGTGTTTACCGCGCATCCATGCTGCTCTGTTCCGGTCTCATGCGCCACGGTTACCATGCGTCGGAACTGGTCCAGTACGATCCGCCGACATGCCCGACCCCACGGTGCAGTGAGTGCGGCCAGCGATTCTTCGGCTCACCCAACAGGCAAGTCACCAGAATATGCTCGCTGTTACTCTTTGTTAGCAGGAATCATGCAACGTGACTCCTACTCGCAGTTACTCTTTTGTCTGGCCCATGCATCCAAAATATGCTCGTCTCGGTGTAGGACTACCTGCTGCTGCTGTAACCTGTAAGCCTGTAGCCGTGCCATTGCCGCAGCTTGTACAAGGGTTGGCCGATCTAGTGAAACCTCCCGTCATCAAGAGGAGAGGGAGCTAGACAAAAAAAAAGGAGAGGGAGCCAACTGGAGTCCAGAATACACACACATGTCAGAGAGACAGCTCCACCGTCCGGGTCCGTTTCTCCCAGCCAGATCCGGAGAATCAGCGTGTGCGGATCCGCCGAGGTGCGTGCGTGCGTTCATTCGCAATTTCGCATGTAAAGCTTTCATCTCCTTACGCTGCCTGCTGGTGTCAACATCTGCGGGGAAAGAAGAGCCTGACGGTGCTCCTGGCTCGCGTCCCCACATGTACTACACGCACGTGTACGGTGAACATAGTACTACATAGAACAACGCCGCACGTCGACGGGGCCAGGTTTAAGGAGCACCGCCCGCTCGCTCTACCCTACATACAGCCATACAGGAGAAAACAACAAATTGATTGCCTCGGCGGGGACGCGCACGAAAGCGAGATGCGTTCACCAGCATGACGAAGAGGTGGCACCACACCGCCATTTCGTCGCGACCTGTTCACCTCAGCATCACGATCGACCCCTCGAATGAACACGAGAAATACAAGAGCGCACAGATACAGATAGCCAGCGACAGAGACTTGGCTTCAGCTTGGAAAATATCATCGACCCAAGAAGGGAACATTGCCATGCCGTTGATAGTGTGGTACTGCACCACCCTGTCCTCTTCATCACCGCGAAGTACTCCAACAACGACGTACACGGTGCACCGAACGTCTGGGAGGAGTCGTGATCGTGCTAAGGTCGGCTATTTTCGCTGCAGGTAACCAACGGTCCAGTATATCGCGCGCGCACCCCACCTTGGTCGATCGATCAGGTGGTAACCGGTGCAGGTTGGCGCGCAGCTCTAGTTTCATGCTGTAAGAGGACGACGTCTTGTTTTCGGTCGCCGTCTGGGGGCTGGCTGGGGCCGCCAGCGTGCAGCGGTTGGCAACAGCAGGTCTATTGCCCGCCGTTCGTACTAATGTGACGCACCCCTGGCTTGATGCGCTCACCGTGATCTCGTGACGCGCACTAAAGCTGAGATCGTACGGTCTGTCTACTTATTCCAATCACGCGATGGGCTATCAGACTGTCATCTTCTCTACACTCACTTGCAGTTCAGAATTCTGTCAACGACGAGATTTACTACTTTCTTGCATATTCATAAGTCGTCAAATGCCGAGTAGGCACAAATTCCCCCAATTACTTCTCTGTTGCAATTGACATCAACTAAACAAATGAAATGAAATGGAAATTCCACTACAAAACAGTCCAACTTTACTCATCAGACACAAGAGCTCACTTTACTGCTACTGCATACTCTCCTTACACATGCTGCCACTCCGATACATACCCAATCTCCGTCAAAAAATAATGTGACGGAAGCCGTTATAAACAAACTATAACTTGGCCAAGCAATGATCGATGCTAGCTAAGTAACTACTCAAGTGGTACAGCAATGTTCTCCTACGTACATCATTCCTAGCTTACCGGTTACAAAAGAGAGATTGCTGGTCAGCTTATACACATCACCGACTGCCAAGGCGAAATGGAGGCCAGAAGAACAGCAATGACATATTACCGCTACTTCATCAAATGGGATTGAAGGCTATCTTACGACGCGCTGCGGAACGTGAGCCGAAAGAACTGCACACAACAGGCGGGAAGGAGTCAACACTAGCAATTACTATACGAGTAAATTTGTTGGCAAAAAAATCTATCAACTGGATGTTACCTTCAGATATGTTGAAGGACAGCTTCTGTGCAAAAATTTCTCTGGGGTTTAATGCTTTATTGGATAGTAAGATGTTATCCAAGTTTTCCTTTCTGCAAATTGAACATGAAGACTCTCATTAATAGGCTCAAGCTAATACGCAATACCAAGCGAAATGGAACCCCCAAAAAACATTTTTATATATTCAAAAGAAAAGTTAGCAAATGGTAGTATGCCATTTATTCAAGGACCACAGTGGAAAATACTTTCAGTTTGCTGTTCACATTGAAATGTTTATCAGTATTAAAACAGAGAGTCCTGCTGTCAGTTGTGTGCAAAATTCCCTAGTCAGTTCACGTACCGAGCCCAACAAGGAACAAATTTCCTTCTGCGCCTTGCTTCTTGTACATGTTCGTCGTAATCATCCTCATCCTCATCATCAGAATCTTTATACGGAGTCATTGTGTAGGACTGGCAAGAGTTTCATTAACATCAGAGCAGAGGATTCAAAAATTAGAGTGGTTGCTGATACTAGAGTGAAACAATGAAAAGCACTACAAACTGATACTAATGTCAAACGAGAAATCAAACAGCTCAGGTTGACAACCTATTTTTGCTTTGTCCCAACTGTGATGACGCTACATATGTTTGTGTGTTCTAACAATTTTGCCGCATTCTAAGAATTATTGCCCCAAATGGAGAGAAAAATATTTAGGGTGCCGTTACTCATGTCTTCCAAAGTCTTCTCTTAGCATGTTAATAACAAACTGATGAGCATGCATTATGGAGTAGAAGCCACTATCATGTGACCATTCCAAAAGAACTTCCATTAGTATATCTGTATACAAGTATATTGACTACTAATAATTGTTTATTATTTGCAGACATGTAACATAACAGCCATGTCAATATCAAAGATGAATTAGTACCAACATATGCAGATTTACAGACGACAACATTCTGCATGATGAAGTTAAATAAAAAGGCATACCTCGAGACTGTTCAGGATATTTTCCTTAGCATCAGATCCAAAACTTGCATTCCTGTCATCTACTGCAACACCTTTCTCGTCCTTACTTTCATTGGCCTTGTATCGAAGGGCATGTTCGGTAGTCTCATCAGGTTTAACTTGGTTTTTGCCTACATCAACCAAATTCTTCCTTGGCTCCATATTATCCTGCCATGATATTAATTAAATATCAAAAAACAAACCCCCCCTCTGTTCGAGTATATATCACATACATTTTGAAAGCCCTACGTATATCTAATATTACAAATTCCATATGATCAACCAGAGAATTTTTCCACTCAAATTACAAAAAAAAATATATTTC
>NC_057799.1:436020231-436110076 GCF_018294505.1 Triticum aestivum
ATATAGGGAAAATGCATCCTACCACTAGGTGGTACTTATCTCCATCTCATCCACCGTGCATTTATTCCAAGATTCATGCAACCTCATTACCCTTTTGGAGCGCATGAAGTAAGCGGGTTCAATAAAAAATCTAACCCGCAAGGGCGAACTACTCAGACTCTTTCTCTCTGGATGCACGGATGTTTCTTGATTCAGAGTTCTGGCCATGCCGTCGCCATAGATCAGAGACAAACTGATTGTCGGCGTCACATTACTCGGCACCATTTGCCGTCGGCGCTGGCGGCTACGTTGTTAACACTCCAGGTCTGTGCTACGCGCGTCTACTACTAGGCATGCATCGAAAAGCATATATGCATGAAACTATGCACTTGAGTTTTCTTTCTACTACATGTTCCAATGATACATCGCTTCACTTTGAGGTTTGAACTCTCATCTGGTTCATGTAGATCAAAAGGCTATGATGCCAGGTTAATCCGACGCAGTGACTGCACCGGTGACAGCAGCGGATACTACCAGGAAGGCATGAAAAAAATATCTAATTAACAAAGTACATACATAAAGAAGATATGGTGCATGGTGGATCATGATTTGCTGATGATAACGACCTTGCAAGCATGATACGCCATACTACTTTTTCCACATACTCCATACTTCTTTTTCACATAATATACTTAAGTTAAATACACCATACTATTGTCTTGTATATACTTCATACTACGTACTTCCCTTTTACAATACTTTATTCCTTTTTTTGTGTGGCACAACGACTAACTTTACTTGGCCTCAATGTGCATATCACCTTCTATAAGAATTACAGGAATATATATTCTACACATGTTTAAAAAAAGAACATATATTCTGCACTACTTGCCCGCGAAAAACAGCTCCATACTACCTTATCATACTCTATACTACCCTATCAAAAGTGATGTGTACGTGCATACTACCCTATTTAAACAAAGTAAAATATAAAAATTATATAAGTTGCTCCATCTAGACAAAAAAAACCAGTAGAAGGTTGAACTAGCACATACATTTGTTATTAGATTAAATCACATGATATATATATGTAGCTTATACTCACAGAAGCTTTTTGACGAGCATCTTTTTCATCCTTCGTGCCTCGATGTCTATCCATAGGCTGCTTCTGTTGCTTTCGAGCTTCATCCATGCATTTTCTTCTTTTCATCGTTTCCCTCTTTTCCCCTTCTTCTCTCTGCCGCTTCTTAGCGGCCGCATCAACTTCTCGTCTCTTCTTTTGTTCCTCTTCAAGTTTTTGTTTTTGTTCCTTCTCTTGCTTCAGTCTTTCACGCTCTGCTTTTGCAGCCGCTTTGCGCTTTTCTTGCTCCTTTTGTTTCTTCTCTTCAAGACGTTTTGCAGCTTCAGCAGCCTTGAGTGCCTTCACCTTAACATCTTTTTTAACTGCAACACAGCAACCCCATTTGTAGAGGCCATTTATGAGCACCATCTAACAGTTTCTATAAACATCATTAGTGGATTTAGCATGTAGTTCGAAATAAATAATACAATTAAACAAATAAAACTTACCGCACACTGTTGTAGATTGCAACTTTTGTTTTACAAGAGGTACAAAAGATGTCACATTGGCAACAATATTGCTAGGCTTAGATTGTCTGTCAACATTTGCTTCACTCCTGTGTCTTCCATTTTTGCTATTGAGTAGTTCTGCCGTGCCTTGTTTGTCAACATTTGCTTCACTCCTGTGTCTTCCATTTCTGCCATTGATTATTTCTGTCGTGCCTTGCTTGTCAATATTTGCTTCACTCCTGTGTCTTCCACTTCTGCTTTTGGTTATTTCTTTCGTACCTGATCTGTCATGAAGAGAACGGGATACTTTTCCTTCTCTCTTAACTGAAGTAGGGTGATTGTATCTTGGCTTAATGCTATCATTTCTGATATTTGAATGATGAGTGAGCTCACTACTGACAGATTCTGCACTCAAGTCTATGTTACCTTTATCCATGCTTCTCATCGAATGAGACGGAGAATTTCCATTGTTTTGCCACAATCCAGTAATATCCTGAAGTGCTGTTCCCCCAGATTGTCGCTGGCATGAGCAATTCACATCTACAGATCCAGGAGCCATGTCTTGGTACTCATCTTCTTCCGGAATGCTGTTGTCTTCATCAATTCGGAAGACTTCAAGTTCAGGAATAGAACCCATATGTTCTGAACCAGATCCAGATCTTAATGAAAGTTTCTGGCTATACTTTTCAACAGATGGAGTCAAAGGAGTTTCATTGATTTCTTGTCTGCTGCTAGCATTTGAAGAGCAAGAGGCTACACCATCAGAAATAAAAAACGAATCAAGTCCACATCCGAAGGAGTCCATACCGCTGTGACTGTTACTAGCACTGTATTGTAGATCATCAGAGAGGGGACAGTTTCTGGGTTTCCCAGACATAGTGGTTGTCAATAGCGGATGCAAACTACTCGCTGTGTTAGTATTATGCTTGTTTGGAGGATCTGAGCAAATGGTGTCTAATTGGTGAGAATCGTGAAGGGACTCAAATGACCTTTTTCCGATAATTGGGCTGTCCAATTGGTCAGAGACATCAAAGATCTCCATTACTGGCATTGAACCATCACAATCAAAAGATTCATCACCCAATTGTCCCTTTGGATCATAACTTTTATATTTCCTAACACATTCATTCGAGTCATACCATAATTTCTCATGAAACAGTGCATTAGGAGCAGATGCTTGTTCATAACTCGGGAATCGAGTAAACAGTTCTGTTCCAGAATAATTTTCTTGATGTAATATTGCAATTGGAGATGATAAGTCATCCATCTCAGGAGCCATTTCCTGGTCTGCCACACTCGCAGCCGTGACATTTAGGTTCTGACCTTCAAAGCAAGTACCTTCCTGCCAACAGAAAGAACAATAGTAAATACGCTAGGACTCACTGGCACACATAAAATAGCAAGTGCAATATAGACTGAAGAGTGGACATTACCCAACTCTACCAATTATAAATGCCAATAAAGTCATATCTAATACTAACAGGTAGCTTATTCCTCTGGCCACTGCACCGGAGCCCCGGCAGCTAAGCATGCAGTGGCACAGCCATTCCCTCCTCTTTCTCTCTCTCTCTCCCGTGCCGCCGGCCTACTCCCTCATCAATTGAGTCGGCCTCGGTTCACCTCCATCCGCTCATCGCTTCTCATCTTTGTCTCATGGATGATAGCTTCGGCTGCAGGAGCGCAAGGTGTGGAAGGCGACTTCCTCAAGAATCTTGCCGAGGTGAAATATTGTTTAAACTAAAGTGCCTTTGTTTTTTGCCATCTTCTAAGTATTGTTCACACTACTAAGCCTTCATCTGCAAATATCTATGGGTCTAAAGTGAAACCTTGCGCCATTTGACCAAGAGTTTTCTTAAAGTGTAAACTACAAGAGATACTAAAATGTTGTTACAAGTACCAGAGCCTAAGTGATTGCTAAAACCAAGTTTTACCAAGAAAGTCAAATTGTTTCAAATAACTCCCGGTGTGAATTTAGCCTTGCGCCATTGGCACAATCTAGTTTGTATGTTAATCACTCATCAGTACAAAACGGTGATGAAATACCCATGAATATTCCCATCGGCTATCCCATAAATAAAAACAGGAAATAGAGAACCTACATGACTGGATTCGAATTTGTCAGACCAAAGCATCCAAAGAAAAGGCTCCACCAATAATGCAGCCAGACTGAGCATTACCACTAGTTTACTACTTCATGACATATAATTTTGCAATAAAAAATACAACTGGTTCTTTTGGAATAAAAAAAACTTCAGAGAGGAAAGGGAACTGGTAGTCTGGTACACTTGCTGAGCACTTACCTGCTGTGTGCAGTTTTCCTCATTACGAGATAGGATGCCAGAGCAATAAGGCAAAGCAGCAGTTGTCAGAAACTCCACTTCCAACTTATTTTGTTTCTGTTCTTGAGAATTTTTGAAGACCCGTCCTTCCAATGCACTCCTGCTGGTGCTTGCGGTAGGAGATTTATCAAGGACGCCACTTAATAGGCTAGTTGTATTTCTTCTTCCACGTGAAGAATTCCCATTTCCATAAACATCACTTGCAGCATTCCCCCCCTCTGACACCAGAGACATGCTCTTGCAGGATCCTGAACTCCTTGTGAAGTAAGGACCTGAAGGATGGGATTTCTCTGAGAAATTTGTCGCGGTTAACATATGGCTAGAAATGTCAAGTTGGTGGTTCAGAGACAATGAATTTGTGCAAGGAGTCCCGGAAAGGTCAAAGTCTGACCGGTGCCTTATTCTTCTCCTTTTAGATGACAAACTATCACTTACTTCAACTCCATCTTGTACTGACCTCTTCTGGTCACAAGCAGCACTGCTTCTGTCTGACTCGAGTAGAATATTTTTCTCATGTGATGCACTAGGTAAGAAGTATTGAACAGAAGGTTGTGGAGATTTCCGTTTATCGTTTTCTGCTGTACATGAATTAACATTTTCTTTAACAGCATTCTCAATAAGAGAGGTGTCTTGTTCTGTTCCTGCAAGATAAGAAACGATGTAAGGACATGGCACAATAACTTTTGCTACAAAAAAACTAGCAAATATATTCTACAAATAGCAAGCATGGTACCATCTGGTTGCAGATCTTCGGCTGAAGTCATACTGTTCCTTTCAGTTGAGTGCATTTCGCTGGTTCTTCTAGCTGAAACACTGCTCATAACTTCTGGCACTGCAGACTCGTCCTTTTTGTTGCTGACAGAAATGTTGCATGCTTTGGTCAAAGCTGATAATTTTATCTGAACATCGCCCAGCTTTCCTGAATGGCAGTTGACCGCATCATATGCTGCCTTTCCATTGAGCGTCTCGTTTTGTGTAACCGGGGAAGTGGGGCCCAAGGGAGTCTCCGCATCGGTCTCCTTGAATTCTAAAGATGTTCTGGCCAACAGATGTCGCTCCTGAGGAACTTGAGAATAGCTGGTAGAAGACGGGTCTTCATTAAAGGGATGTGCCTCAGCAAGATCAAGATTGGCACCTTCCAGGGCACATACTGGTTGCTGCATCGTCTGTTCACTTGCAGGATTCATGCAAACTGATTCAACACCATCGAATTGAAGTTTTTTCGGCTCAACCGACAGATAAGTTTCAGGGAGTGCATGGCACACAGAGCCTGTAACTTGCACTCCAAAAGAACTTCTAACAGAAACCTTGACATTATTATCAGAATTGACAATCTGATTTTGAGAACAATCTAACTTAACTCCTTGATTTCCAAGATCACCATCTTTACTGCACTTGACGAATTCAGTTGATCTATCCTGATTGGCATAAAAACCTTTCTCCAGACCTGGCAAAGAGGTCGTTGTTCCAGCATTGTTTTCACCGTCACCACATGGTTTGGAGGATAATGATGCAGTTGTTTTGTTCGAACCTGCAGTTGCAAGTTCAGACCTCTGCATCCTGTCTTGCATAACATCCCTGATTCCACTATTTGTCGCTTCACCCTTCTCACGCGACCGATCTTCAATATGCCGCTGCCTTGACCTGGAACGCTTTACCACAGAGAACATGTTGACTTCAGAACTAGGCTCAAATATCTCCTGGTCAACTGAAACCTGCTTTTGCTGAGGCACTTCATGTTGGTTAGTATCCACGGTGTCACAAATAGAGTCTAGACCAGCATATCCATTTGGAACCCCCACATTTCTGAGTGAAATGCTAGGAACAACTCGTGGCTGAAAGAAGGTTCTGTTCGTTGCTGGTGTAGTAATCTGGCTTCCAGCGAAAAGTAAACCCGGAACAATAGGTTTGCCATTTAGCTCTACAAGTAAACAAGCGGTTCAGTTAACGAATAAAAGGTGTCAAAAGCAATGTGCAAGGGAGTAAAATCAGATATCAATGATGAACAAAAGGCTAAATAAACAACGAATCGGTGTATTTCTGAATCACTGACAACCAGTTAGCAACTCATGAACGCTTATAACCCGCACCCTTAAGGTGTGCCCCTCTTGGGTACTAATAAAAAAACAAGATGTAGGATCAACAGCACCAAATTGGCACTCTCAAAATTCCCCAATGCAACACCTAAAAAAAATTGCCCAGCAAAACAAAACGGCTAATCCTGGACGACATGTTGAACAACACTGTCTACTATTCGCAGGATTTACGGTGACATCTCGGGTAACCCAAATGACCAAGAGAACTTGAAAATGAGATTTGTGATGGGTCTAAGATACTGGGATCAGTGATGAACCTGTCTTAAGATGTCTGACTCTCAACAGGAATTTCTTTCCAAATAGATTTGCTTTCCTTAGTTGTCTTTTCAGGTACACATATTTGCCTTCAAAGTGTTTTAATTACATTCGCAAAGTTGCAGGCTTGCAGCACATTATAGCATGGTATTTTTCCAACAGTGACCAAGCATACATTTCACTGTTTATCAAATAAGCCAATAATATTACAATTACTGGCAGGTTTTTCTCTTCTTTCTTTTTGGTACTTATCTTTCACTCTGCTCCGTGCAACTGCAGTATATGTTGCCAAGATAACATATCTATACCTACTAATAAAGGGGTTAGTGCTTCTGCCCGTCCGTCATCAAATTGCCCTTGAAGTTGGAAAAAATTACCCCCCATTGCCCGTGGTAAGTAAAACAACGTTTCGTGGCGGAAGAAAAGAAGACCCAGCCCAAATCCCCAACCCCGTACTGGTCCATCCCCCACCTACCCATCGTCTCCCTGCCCCGACCCCTAGCCACCCTGTGCCTCCTCGCGGCTATGCCGCAGGCGATGTGCGCTGCCTCCGGACACACGCCCCTCGCCTCCTCCTGTCCACGCAACTCCTCCCGGCTCAAATCGTGTCGCGCCGCCCCGGCCACGTTGGCATACACACCTCCCGGCTCCAACCCAGTGACGAGCGCAGCTCCTCCTCCCCATCTACTGCTGGTGAAAGCTCCGGTTGCTCCTTTGGTTTGTTATTCTACCCAGCCATAAGATATTTGTTTTTGCATCAAGTTGTAGGACATCTGTTTGATAGAATGTCCACAAGAAATATTCATGTGTAGCGAACGCTGCAGCCCCATCTCTCTCTCTCATACAGTATGCTACGTTTTGCAAGTTTGTGCTGGCCACCTATTTGTTAATATGCTTCTCAAGGTCTAAAAATATTATCTCTCTCATATGTTCTGTTTTGCAAGTTTGTGCTAGCCACCTATTTGTTAATAAATATGCTTCTCATGGTCTAAAAATATTTTGTCAGATTTCTCACATTGTACAAGGGTTATGGTGAATAAATTTTAAAGAGCGGAATCACATATCCAAAAGGCCAATTCATATAGAGGCAATGAGCTACTGAACGTTGCTAATAATGATGCTACTATTTTTCAGAATAAAACCGAACTTACAGGAACCATATAGTTGTGGTGAAAATTTGGATAGAGTGATAAACAACTTCTATATTTTTCTTATTCAGATTGAAGGAACCTCATTCCCCCAGCTACTTGACAAAAAATAACATGTATGCATGCGCCAATGAAGTCCAAAAATTAATCCTTGTGTGGGTCCAAATATTTTGTCATGAGAAGTCTGGATGTTCAGTTTTGGAAAAGTATACCTCCCGCTGAAAGAACAAGGGAAAGATCATTTCGTTGACGGCGAGTTCACCCTGATGCTGATCACCAGCACTCGTTGGCAGTGTCATGCTGCCTGGCCGGCGCTGCAATTGCACTGTTAAGCAGGAGGTACGTGAAGTGAGCCTGAGATCTGGAGCATCCATGGCTGCGTGGACATGACGGCGGCCATGTAGCGGCGTGTTGATTTTTGTGTGTGTAGGTTTTTTCTGGTAGTGAGACCTATGAAGAAAGTTAGGCAATCAAGAACATGTGGTTGTGGTGCTTCATCTTCCTTGCATACAGTTTATATCTTAAGCTTCCCTTGCTGTGTGTAATATGGCTAGGTAAAATCTGCATATGACAAGACACGCATATCAATGGATAAGCAATTGACGTTACTTGCCAACCAATTGATGTTTGCAAACTCATCCTGATAGTAACTTCTGTTTCAATCTTAATTGTTCAAGAATCAACATTTGCACATTGAGGTGTATTCGTTGACCTTTTTTTTAATATGTTCTTGCAGATTAGTTGCTGAGAAATAACCCAGCAACCTACATTTGGCTTGACCATCTATGTTTGATTAATGTTTAATGAAACGGTCCATGTTCCAGCAGATCTTTGCATTTTGTGGCACCTACAATACTAGGAACTGCAATCCGAGGGGCATGGGAGACAGCGGCGGCGCTGGAGCAGCTGCATCGTGTGATTTGGGTGAGACGCACATAGCATTGTCTGTTCGTTTGTGTTTCTGATGATGTGTCTACACTGGCTACTACCTGCTGCTCTCCAATCTATACACAACAAAGAAGCAGTACTCTGAAGCAGCTTTGTTGAGGAACGAGGCCAAGAGCAGGAAGCTGGTGAAAACACCAGGGTGTACTCTAATTGAGATAGGTGAAAGAACGACATTTCTTCATGGCTGACATACTTCATGCTTTAGTTTGATATTACCATATGGTTTAGTTCATGAGTCCACAGGTTAGGTTCATGATCATCTTTAGTCTCCGGTGTATTTGGCTAGCCTCACTTATGAATTAGTAGTATCGCTCAACATCATGGCCACACTACGTGATATGAGCTTAGCTTTTTCATATTGAACACTTCACTGGATTAAAACTATAACTGGGTTTCTGACTATTCGTCGGTATACCAAAGGTAAGGCTCTCGGCAGTAAAACCAACATGCATCAGGTTCTTAAGGCATCACTACATTTCTTACAAAATGTGTTTTGCTTATTCACAACACTTATCAAAAGTTTGCTAATGCCAACACAGATCGGAAGATCAAATCAAGCAACGTAGCTAACTGAGGCAAAGTCACTCTGTCTTCATCATGCGAGTAGGCTAATGTGGCCAGAAATTAGATAATAGAGGAATGTTAGCAAGTCATCAACTCTGAAAGCACACAAAATGTTTCAGTTTTCAGGCCACTACTTGGTTTTGAATAGCTATTTATGTGAGCTTTTTCTATAGCGTGGGACTACAATGTAACACTAAGTAGCATATTCACACACACACCCAGAAGTAATAAACATTAAACATTAGCTTTCTTCCACTGCGGACATGAGTGCGGCTTCTTGAGCTCTAGGATCCATGGTTCATACAACCCGTAGCATCGCACTGGCTCCATCAATATCGGCACTGCATTTATAGTTTCCTCGATGTCCATGATCCAAGAGCATGTTTTTTTTTTGTCTCCGTTGCAACGCATGGCCATGTTTGCTACAAGTAATATACTAACGCGCTTACACGGAGAATAACAAAGCAATTAGCACAACTGTATTATCCAGTTTTATGAGCTAATTTGGAGTAGCTCCTGATGTCCTCTGTGAGGTTAAATTATGTTTCGAGGAGGGAAAAGGCTCCAGGGGGGGGGGGGGGGGGGGGGGGGGGGATAAGCACCTTGCAGACCGGCGGCGCAGGAGGGAGGAGCCACGGCGGGGGGCGGTGGCCGGCAGCGAGGAAGGCGCAGGCGAGGGACTCGGCGTGGGAGTCGACCTGCTGGCGCATCTGCCCGGTGACCCAGTCCCGGCGCTCGAAGACCTGCATGAAGAGGCCCTCCATGGCCGGCTACCGGCGGTCGCGGAGGTGGCCGGGGGAGGAGAGGGGGGCCTAGGGTTTGGGCATGGAGGTGGGTCGGCAGCAGGGTGGGGAGAGAGATGGCCACCGAAAATTTTGAATCCGGGAGAGGGGGAAGAGGAAGATCTGAAGGTAGTCGCCTATCCGCCAGCGCCAGCAGCCAGGAGCGAACGATCTTTTTTTTTTTTTTGAGCGAACCAGGAGCGAACGATCTGTTCGGTGCAGTGCCGACGAAGAGCATATTGTGGCCCGTTTGATTGGCCCCGTTTGTCTGTGGCCTGGCCACTGGTGGGCTCGTATGTAAAGGCTTTCATTTATTTTTTCTTTGCTGGGTCCTTTTTTTTTGCGGGGTCCTTGAAGTAGCAATTGATGGGTCGGTTCGGTGGTGAGAGATGGCCTTTTTTTCACTGCTATTCCGATTTGTGTGTTTACAGAAGCAGTTTTAGCTTTCCACAAAAAGAAGAAGAAGCAGTTTTAGCATGTACAGGGAGCATTCATAAGGGGAAAAAACCGTACTTTTGCAACTACATAAATTCTGGAACAAATATGACAATTTAGATCATGGTTGTTATAATAAATCCGAGGCATACCGTTGATCATCCGAGGACCAAGCAATCACACTAAGCCACAACACCGAGATTATGGAGCCGACGATGCTCCAGTACAAGGTCCTCATCCACATCGCCGAGGTCTATGACTACACCGCGACGGAGGAGCCAGCGTTCCTAGGCGTCTCTTCTGGCAGCGGCCAGAGTGGCCTCCCTGATTCCAGCAACAGCGGAGGTTTGAGGGGCGGATGGGGAGCCACGTCCGCGCGCAGAGACTGGAGGTTCAGCGTTCGTGATGACAGAGGCTAGCTCGTTGCTGGTCATGGCGGCCAGGACGCCGGCCGCAGGGTTGCAAGCAATCCGGTGCCGAGGAGTGGGGAGATGGACTGGAGGTTGCCATGCATGCCGTTGGCATCAGCTATGGCCCCGGCCAGCTGGCCCAGCGTGGTGCGGGACAGGATCACGGTCAGGCCGTCAGCCTTTGACCGCTTGACCAGACCAGATGGCGCGCATCCCATTGGTGGTAGTCCAACGGCTAGACCGGCAGGGAGGGCATCTCAAGCAACTACGCCCAACCGTCAGGTTTCAAATTTGGACCGGAGCGGAGTTCTGACGAGCCCTGGGCATGGGATGCAGATGGACGCGACCGTGGGGGACCCGCCTGTCGTCGCCCCGGCAGTGGCTCAGAAGGAGGTGACCCCACCACATCGCATGGAGCTAGAAGTAGCCAATCCGGAGGCGGCTTTGGGGCAAAGCCAGAGAGTGGGCCCACCTTGGGTCGTCTGGGGTGGTTCCGGCTCCGCCGGGGCCACTCGTTTGCCCTGCGCAGTCGGTGGAACCGTCTGCGCCAATCCGGAGGGACGCGGTGGTGGCGGGGCCACTTAGGAGGGAGCCAATACGCGAACAGGGCGCGGATCCCGATAGAGTGGAGACGGCTATCCAGAGCAGGGAGGAGATTCACCATGCAGCAATGATTAGCTGCGGTGCCATGGGACAAACAGAGCCGGAGATCGAGCTGATGGAAACCGCTGATGGTTCTCATGCACCTGCAGGTCCGCTGATTGGTCAAGACGATGGCGCGGAAACTGCTGATGGTTCTCATGCACATGCAGGGCCGCTGATTGGCCAAGCCAATGGCGTGGAAACCGCTGTTGGTTCCCATGCACATGCAGGGCCGCTGATTGGCCAAGTCGGGGTGCCCAAAATATTTCCCCCCCCCCCGCTCCTATTCTGTCGTCGCCCTGCATGCAGTTACCTGGCCTCGGACTTGAGGGTCAGGAGGTTGAGTGTGTGCATAGTGTCCTGGAGCCGCAAGACACATTGGAGGTGGCAGACGTGCACGCGGTGGGAGGAATGACTGATTAGGAGGCGATTGCATATGGGAGGCTCAAGGCGTTTTGCACCAACATCATGAAGAAGCTTGCTCCACCACTGCTGAAGGAAGTCGAGGCGTCCTCTCTTCGCCCCGATGCTGAGCCTTTCACGCCGAAGCGAACGACGAGGGCGACCAAGCGCAACGCGGGGACATCCACGGCCAAGGCCAAACCTGCTGAAAACGTGTTGTTGCGCACTTTGGGTCTGGTCCCTGATGACATGGTGCCGAACGAAGAGGCAGTCACTGTCGGCGTTCTGGGAACGGGGGTCCCCAGACTTGCCTGCCTGCGGCCCACAGCGTGGCTAAGCTAGCAGGCCGTAGGGCCCATCTTCATCAACAAGGCATCCAAGACCCTCATGAGGGTCCGAGCCTCGCGAGGCGGACAACGCAAGACCTCCTCTGGAGTGGCCTAGCCAGGCAGGCTCACGAGGAGCGGAGATATCAAGGCGGGGCAAACCTCACGAGGCCCTCATGACGTGAGCCATGACGAACGGCACCAGGCGGGCGCCAGGCGGGCACTAGCGTGCGCAGCGTCCTTATTTCCTCTTTGGTGCTAAGGAGGCCAGCGCAGGCAAAGAGTACCGAGGCATCAGGCAAAGGTTGCTATATTGGTGCAACGAGACCAAGACCAGAAGGACGACAAGACTGAAGGAAATATGCCCTAGAGGCAATAGTAAAGTCATTATTTATTTCCTTATATCATGATAAATGTTTATTATTCATGCTAGAATTGTATTAACCGGAAACATAATACATGTGTGAATACATAGACAAACAGAGTGTCACTAGTATGCCTCTACTTGACTAGCTCGTTGATCAAAGATGGTTATGTTTCCTAGCCATAGACATGAGTTGTCATTTGATTAACGGGATCACATCATTAGGAGAATGATGTGATTGACTTGACCCATTTCGTTAGCTTAGCACTCGATCGTTTAGTATGTTGCTATTGCTTTCTTCACGACTTATACATGTTCCTATGACTATGAGAGTATGCAACTCCCGTTTACCGGAGGGACACTTTGTGTGCTACCAAACGTCACAACGTAACTGGGTGATTATAAAGGTGCTCTACAGGTGTCTCCGAAGGTACTTGTTGGGTTGGCGTATTTCGAGATTAGGATTTGTCACTCCGATTGTCGGAGAGGTATCTCTGGGCCCTCTCGGTAATGCACATCACTTAAGCCTTGCAAGCATTGCAACTAATGAGTTTGTTGCGGGATGATGTATTACGGAACGAGTAAAGAGACTTGCCGGTAACGAGATTGAACTAGGTATTGAGATACCGACGATCGAATCTCGGGCAAGTAACATACCGATGACAAAGGGAACAACGTATGTTGTTATGCGGTCTGACCGATAAAGATCTTCGTAGAATATGTGGGAGCCAATATGAGCAT
This sequence comes from Triticum aestivum, assembly GCF_018294505.1. Taxonomy (NCBI): domain Eukaryota; kingdom Viridiplantae; phylum Streptophyta; class Magnoliopsida; order Poales; family Poaceae; genus Triticum; species Triticum aestivum. The sequence goes on from NC_057799.1 coordinate 436,033,232, forward strand.
CCAGGTTCCGCTATTGGTTATTGACCGGAGACGTGTCTTGGTCATGTCTACATAGTTCTCGAACCCGTAGGGTCCGCACGCTTAAAGTTTCGATGACAGTTATATTATGAGTTTATATGTTTTGATGTACCGAAGGTTGTTCGGAGTCCCGGATGTGATCACGGACATGACAAGGAGTCTCGAAATGGTCGAGACATGAAGATTGATATATTGGAAGCCTATGTTTGGATATCGGAAGTGTTCCGGGTGAAATCGGAATTTTACCGGAGTACCGGGAGGTTACCGGAACCCCCCGGGGGCTTAATGGGCCATAGTGGGCCTTAGTGGAAGAGAGGAGAGGCGGCCAGGGCAGGGCCGCGCGCCCCTCCCCCTAGTCCAAATAGGACAAGGAGAGGGGGGCGCCGCCCCCCCTTTCCTTCCTCTCTCCCTCCTCTTTCCCCCTCCACTCCTAGTCCAACAAGGAAAAGGGAGGGAGTCACCACGCCGTCGTGCTGACAAAACTCTCCCTCAACACTCGGCTGGATCGGAGTTCGAGGGACGTCATCGGGCTGAACGTGTGCTGAACTCGGAGGTGCCATGCGTTCGGTACTTGATCGGTCGGATCGTGAAGACGTACGACTACATCAACCGTGTTGTGCTAACGCTTCCGCTTTCGGTCTACGAGGGTACGTGGACAACACTCTCCCCTCTCGTTGCTATGCATCACCATGATCTTGCGTGTGCGTAGGAATTTTTTTGAAATTACTACGTTCCCCAACAGTGGCATCCGAGCCTGGTTTTATGCGTTGATGTTATATGCACGAGTAGAACACAAGTGAGTTGTGGGCGATATAAGTCATACTACTTACCAGCATGTCATACTTTGGTTCGGCGGTATTGTTGGATGAAGCGGCCCGGACCGACATTACGCGAGACTGGTTCTTCCGACGTGCTTTGCACAGAGGTGGCTGGCGGGTGTCAGTTTCTTCAACTTTAGTTGAACCGAGTGTGGCTACGCCTGGTCCTTGCGAAGGTTAAAACAGCACCAACTTGACAAACTATCGTTGTGGTTTTGATGCGTAGGTGAGAACGGTTCTTGCTAAGCCCGTAGCAGCCACTTAAAACTTGCAACAACAAAGTAGAGGACGTCTAACTTGTTTTTGCAGGGCATGTTGTGATGTGATATGGTCAAGACATGATGCTAAATTTTATTGTATGAGATGATTGTGACACCCCAAAATTATGACCTCGTTTTATTAATTAAAATTTTGCCAGGAAATTAAAACTTTTATTTTTCTGGATTTCTCTTTTGATTTCAGAACCCCTCTTCTCTTTAATGTTGTGGTTTTTTTTACCTCAAGTGGAAACTTTCCAAAAGTATTATTGGACTTGTATGCTCTCTCAATAAAACAATTCCTTATCAGTGGATTTATTTGCATAATTGTTTTTCCTGAACTTTATTATTTTAAAATGATTTTTCATAAATTTGGAGCCTCTGTTGCACTGCAACCATTTGATAAATGCATTTAAAATTTTCACCAAAATTTGGGGATGTCATGTGATGTTTCCACATCACTTTTATGCAAGAACATATTTTGGTCATTGGAGATTTTGAGCTCTACATCAACTTTTCAAATCTGGTCCAGTAGGTATTTTTGCACTACAACCTATTTAAATTTTCTTTTAAAAATTCTTCCAAGTGTTTGGAGATGTCAGTAGATGCACATGATTCAACTTTATGCTAAAACCCAGTGATGTTCTTTGAAATATTTGAGTGAATCAACCTCATCTTCATTCTGCTCCAGTTTGGTGATTTGTACTGCAACCCTATTTTATTTTGCTCTAGTGCCCATGAGCTTTTTCCTGCTTGTAGACCACCCTGCAAAACCCTTAAGTCCAGGAGAGTGGACCCATTGGAGGATTTTAAGTGCATGCAATGAGACCTTTTTCTTTCTGTCCAAAACTGAAGTTTTGCAAAACTTGCACTAGCAAGTTTCTGGTTTTGGCCAAATGATCTTGCCATCATCACCTTCATCTAGAGAGACCCTGATCTGGAGATTTTGGCCACTCCAAGAGTTGCCTAAATGCACTTAGCATTCTGTCGAACACTTGGTGTGCACAGTCAGTTTTGACATGAGTTTTAGTTTGCACTGTGTACTTGATCCACTGACCCAGCAACCTTGTCCACTAAGCTCCTAGCTACCCCTAACCCTGTCCTGTTAATTGCCAGCCTCGCTCTAGCACGCTAGGCTGCCCTAGCATTACGTCGAGCATGTCCCGTGCGTGCTCTGGGCGCGCCCATAGCGCACGTTTTGCACGCGCGCGCACCGAGCCGCCGCGTCGCACTGCCGCCCTCGCCGCGTCCCGCCCCTGGCCCTTGCTCGCCTGCAGAGCCACGCACTACCCTCGCCCACTCGCCAGAACCCTCCAAGCCACCCCTGGCGCCCTACAGCGCCGCCGTCAGGGCTCCCTTGGCGGCACGCCGGCGTCGGCAGCGGGCTCTGCCATGGACGGCGCCGCCCAAGCCACCCGCGCGTGCCAGCTGCCCCCGTGAACAGCCCGAGCTCATCCACATGCTCGTCGGCACGCGCTCATCGCCGCCACGACGCCCTGCAGCTACAGAACGGCGACTCGCCGTCGTTCTTATCCACCACCGCGGAACCAGCCCCGTCGCGCTATAAAAGGAGGCCCCCGAGCCCCTCCGAGCACTTAGACGACCCCAGGCCACCCCCATAGCACCCCCACATCCAGCATTCGATGGATGGTAGCCGTCTTCCTCGACTCTGGTCGGTTCGGCCGCCGCCACCTTCCGGTGCCATTCATCGCAACCAGACCCTCCCCCATGCCTCCAACACCACCATCCATTTCCCCTCGACCTCACGGAGTCGCCCATCCTCTTAGCTTCGATCGAGAGCCACCACAGCCCAAACCCCCAATCATGCCCGAAACCTCCTCCGCCGCGGAGCTCGCCGCCGGCGACTCCCTTCGCCCCCACGGCCCCCTCGACCACCGGGAGGACCGCCCTGGAGCCACGGATCCATCCCTGCCCTCCGGAGCCCGCGAGGAGCCGCCAATCGCCGGCGGCGGTCGCCAGAGTCCCGCCTCCGTTCGGGCAGAGGAAGAGGAGGGAGGAGAGACTAGTCAAACCTGACCAGTGGGCCCGCTGGACCAACTGTCAGTGACCCAGCCCCGCCACCACGTGTTTAAGTGGTCGCGTAAACGCCTGAGTACGTTTCCTCTGCTTCAAAAGCGTATTTTCCCCCGGAACGTTTTCTTTTTCTGGTTTTATTAAAAACAGAACTTTGACTGGCTATATCTTTTAAAATAAAACTCCAAATGAGTTGATTCTTTTTCCTACCTCTCTCAAATTTCATCTAGTTTATTTTAAGATTTATTTCAAAAATATTTGGGACAACTTTTTGTACTGTTTTGAACTATTTGTTATTTGAATATTTTTCAAAATAGGAAGTGGAGAGAGAAGAAAACTTTCGAAAAAGTGCACCCCCTTGCATACTCTTGAAGGCAAGCATTCTGAACTCTGGCATGATATTTTTGTGAGGTGTTTTGATACGGTTACAACACTACCTTGACTTGGAGCAATACGTTATTTTTATGTAACGATAAAGTCACACGCATGAGTGCATATTGGAGATGCTTTACTGTTAGAAATGGATATGCTGGTGATAGTGATCATCCTCGCGAGCTTTTCATGCATACCGGCAGGAAGCCGGGAAAGTCGTGGTCTTGGGTAGACACGAGCTTGTCCCTAGTTCCTCATCGAGACGAGTGTGTCCGGTATGGCATGATGAGGTTTGATGAGCGGTGATTCTGTCTGTTAATGGAAATATATTGGTTATGCTAATCATTCGGAGAATACTTGGACCTCCTGAGTCGGTCGTAGGTCGAGTCTTGTTCAGTAACTTCCCCTACTTGTTTTGTACTACCACTTGTCCCTGCCGCAGGTAGGGTACGGTTCAGTAAGTTGTCAACCCCTTACCAAAGCACACACCGTACAGAGAGGCCATGGTGGAAGATACCGGAGGCCTCCGGTAGGCATGCCACCTGGTCCGGGGGCATGGGTGTTTCCGGTTGGGACCGAGAGGGGGGCACCCCTTAGAGCGCGCGATATAAATTTGATCCCATGCTACGTCGAGGTTGTAGCCTCCCCACTTAGAGTTTTGCTTGACAGGTGTCGTGGGTGATTCCAAACACCGGTAAGTTAAGCCGGTGTGTGCAGGTCAGGCGTGTTTTCAATTAAAAGGCCGTAGGCGGAATTAGCCCCGATGGACTAAATAAATCCGTTACTCGTGGGTAAAGAGTACACCCTCTGCAGAGGTTATATCTATTCAGATAGCCATGTCCATGGGTAAGGACTACAGTCTGAGATGGGTCTAGTGACGGTTTTCGGATGGAGAAACGGCTAGACTGGAGCATAGTAACGGTATTCAGATGGAGAAACGGCTAAACTAGAACATAGTAACGGTCTTCGGATGGAGAAACGGCTAAACTAGAGCATAGTGACGATCTTCGGATGCAGAAACGGCTAAACTAGAACATGGATTATGACCTGTGTCATGTGAGGATTTTTATTATTATTGTGGACTAACCATTTACATTATTTGAATTAGTGAGTATCCCTGGGACTGTTCTACCTCCGGGCTACTCACTGCGATTATCATTTATAAGCCCTTTATGTGGTGTCGCTCAGACGCCCGACTGCGGCATGCTTGTTATTTATTTATTTATAAGCCCTTTATGTGGTGTCGCTCAGACGCCCGACTGTGGCATGCTTGTTATTTATTTATTCTTTATAAGCCCTTTATGCGGTGTCGCTCAGACGCCCGACTGTGGCATGCTTGTTATTTATTTATTCTTTATAAGCCCTTTATGCGGTGTCGCTCAGACGCCCGACTGCGGCATGTTTGTTATTTATTTATTCTTTATAAGCCCTTTATGTGGTGTCGCTCAGACGCCCGACTGCGGCATGTTTGTCATTTATTTATTCTTCATAAGCCCTTTATGTGGTGTCGCTCAGACGCCCGACTGAGGCATGATTTTATCTTATTATCCTTTCGGGGCGTCGCTTCAGACACTCGATCGGTGCATTCTATTTCTACTCTCGTATTGCACATTCATATTTTACCTGCACGCGTGCATCTTGAATTTTTGTTTATTTAGTGACAGACGTTATGATCGTAGAATCTTTCGGAGTATGATTTCCCACTATTATATTATACCCGTGTTCATAATGTTTGCGAGTACATTCAAAGTACTCACTGGCTTGTCCCTGGCTATTGTCTTGGCCAGATTCCTCGCATGGAGATAAGCATTGCGGTGACAGCCCTGGAACCTACGCAATGATGATAGCAGCCTCACGAAGATAGGAGTTATCCTGGTCAGCTGTTCCTGTGGGAAATGGAGTTCCATAGACGCAGATGAACCACAAACCGCTTCCGCCATCAACCACTAGAAACCAAGTGTTGTACTCATAGGCCACAATGGTCTTGTACTACATATTTTGTACTTTGCTTGGAATTATTGTATCAAGTTGGTGCCTCATCAGCTAACAGTAATCCTGGGGCTGGTGGGCACAAAGGCCATTTTCTGGGAAATTAATATCCCGAAAAAACGGTCCTGACAATGATCATGTTTTGTAACCGAGTTATCAGCAACTGGCAGGAGCCATATGGTTGTCGCTTTATTGTATGCAATGCAATCGGCCTGTAATGCTTTACTTTATCACTAAGCGGTAGCGATAGTCGTAGAAGCATAAGATTGGCGAGACGACAACGATGCTACGATGGAGATCAAGGTGTCGCGCCGGTGACGATGGTGATCATGACGGTGCTTCGGAGATGGAGATCACAAGAACAAGATGATGATGGCCATATCATATCACTTATATTGATTGCATATGATGTTTATCTTTTATGCATCTTATCTTGCTTTGATTGACGGTAGCATTATAAGATGATCCCTCACTAAATTATCAAAGTATAAGTGTTCTCCCTGAGTATGCACCGTTGCGAAAGTTCTTCGTGCTGAGACACCACGTGATGATCAGGTGTGATAGGTTCTACGTTCAAATACAACGGGCGCAAAACAGTTGCACACGCGGAATACTCAGGTTAAGCTTGACGAGCCTAGCATATAACAGATATGGCCTCGGAACACGGAGACCGAAAGGTCGAGCGTGAATCATATAGTGGATATGATCAACATAGTGATGTTCACCGTTGAAACTACTCCATCTCACGTGATGATCGGACATGGTTTAGTTGATATGGATCACGTGATCACTTAGAGGATTAGAGGGATGTCTATCTAAGTGGGAGTTCTTAAGTAATATGATTAATTGAACTTAAATTTATCATGAACTTAGTACCTGATAGTATCTTGCTTGTCTATGTTGATTGTAGATAGATGGCCAGTGTTGTTGTTCCGTTGAATTTTAATGCGTTCCTTGAGAAAGCAAAGTTGAAAGATGATGGTAGCAATTACACAGACTGGGTCCGTAACTTGAGGATTATCCTCATTGCTGCACAGAAGAATTACGTCCTGGAAGCACCGCTGGGTGCCAGACCTGCTGCAGAAGCAACACCAGATGTTATGAACGTCTGGCAGAGCAAAGCTGATGACTACTCGATAGTTCAGTGTGCCATGCTTTACGGCTTGAAACCGGGTCTTCAACGACGTTTTGAACGTCATGGAGCATATGAGATGTTCCAGGAGTTGAAGTTAATATTTCAAGCAAATGCCCGGATTGAGAGATATGAAGTCTCCAATAAGTTCTACAGCTGCAAGATGGAAGAGAATAGTTCTGTCAGTGAGCATATACTCAAAATGTCTGGGTATAATAATCACTTGATTCAACTGGGAGTTAATCTTCCGGATGATAGCGTCATTGACAGAATTCTTCAATCACTGCCACCAAGCTACAAGAGCTTCGTGATGAACTATAACATGCAAGGGATGGATAAGACGATTCCCGAGCTCTTCGCGATGCTAAAGGCTGCGGAGGTAGAAATCAAAAAGGAGCATCAAGTGTTGATGGTCAATAAGACCACTAGTTTCAAGAAAAAGGGCAAAGGGAAGAAGAAGGGGAACTTCAAGAAGAACAGCAAGCAAGTTGCTGTTCAGGAGAAGAAACCCAAGTCTGGACCTAAGCCTGAGACTGAGTGCTTCTATTGCAAGCAGACTGGTCACTGGAGGAGCTTGCACGTGTGAGGAACGAGGCCGTTCCAGTCATCTGAGGTGGACAGGTCGGTGCTGGAGTACGCTCATGATTTATTATGGAGTGCAACCCTAAGATTTTATGTTGGAACGTCCGCGGGTTAAACAATCCCGCGAAGAGAAAGGCGGTTAAGGAGTTCTTGGGCTCGGTCAAAGTCAATGTAGCGTGTCTCGAGGAGACCAAATTGGATGTTGTAGATCCTTTCGTGGCTATGCAATGTTTAGGCCCGTATCTGGACGGTTTTGCTTACTTACCTGCTGTGGAGACCCGTGGTGGTGTGATCCTCGCTTGGGACACCACGGTGATTACCTTGGATCAGATCCAGCTAGACACTAATTTCCTAACTGGCCTAGTCCACAACAAGGTTGGCACGGAGTGGTGGATTTCCGTGGTTTATGCGCCACAGGGGGACGACCTCAAAACCCAGTTCCTTCATGACCTAAGCGCTAGGCGTGCCATTTGCCTGGGACCATGGATGATTCTCGGGGATTTCAATATGATCCTTCGCGCGATGGAGAAGAACAACACTAACATCAACATGGCAATGATGGCTAAGTTCAGAGCTTTTGTGGACGAACATGAACTTAAGGAGCTTTACATGCACGGTCAAACATTCACATGGTCCAATGAAAGGGGCATCCCGACGCTAACCAAAATTGACAAGGTGCTAGTTTCGGTTGACTGGGAGTTGGCGCACCCGGAGAATTTGCTGCAGGCGCTCTCCTCAGGAGTTTCAGACCACGCACCTCTACATCTTTCCACCAATGCCTACTTCCATCAGAAGAAGAGATTTAGATTCGAGGTGAATTGGACTAAACTTGATGGTTTTGATGATGCGATCTGGGACGCGTGGGTTTGCGATGAGGCCATCGTGGACCCTTTCAAAAAGCTTGATGCCCTATTCAGCAACGCAGCGGCATATCTCCAGGCATGGGGCCAATGGAAAACGGGCAACATCAAGATCCTCATGGCGGTGGCTAACTGGCTGATTTTCAGATTCGATCAAGTGCAAGAAGAGAGGATCCTTACTGACATGGAAATTTGGTTAAGGAGAACCTTGAAGCTCACCCTCTGTGACACCCCGGATGTAACTTGCCATATTTGTAACTCCGACTCTTGCCATTTTCGGCCATGTGTTATGATATTCCCTTCGTGGTCGGGTTTTGTCTTTCGTTTTGCATTTTGTTCATGTCGTGCATTTCATATCATGTCATCATGTGCATTGCATTTGCATACGTGTTCGTCTCATGCATCCGAGCATTTTCCCCGTTGTCCGTTTTGCAATCCGGCGCTCCTATCTTCTCCGGTGCACCCCTTTTGTTTTCTTTCGTGAGCGGGTGTCAAACGTTCTCGGAATGGACCGAGGCTTGTCAAGTGGCCTCGGTATACCACCGGTCAAGTTTCGCTCCATTTGGAGGTCGTTTGGTACTCCAACGGTTAACCGGGTAACCGCAGATGCCTTCTGTGTGTTCCAGCAAAACCCCCCCTCAAAACCAGCCCAAAACCCACCAAACTCTCTTCCATGCTCTAGGTCGTTCGATCACGATCGTGTGGGCGAAAACCGCACCTCATTTGGACTCTCCTAGCTCCCTCTACCTATAAAACTCCTTCCCCCTCCGAATTTTTCCACAGATCAAACCCTAACCTTCGTCCCTCCGCGCGCCGGACACGTCCGCCCGGCGCCGGACGAAGTCGCCGCCGCCGCCCGGCCAACCGCGCGCTGCCACCTGTCCCCGCCGCCGCTCCACCACCGCCGGCCCGCACAGCCCGTCGCGAGCCCGCGGGCCCGTTCGCCGCCTCCCACCCGCGGATCCCCGAGCCGCCGCCCGAGCCCGTGGCTCCGCCCGCCGGCGCCGCCCCTCGCCCGGCGACCGCCGCCCGCCGGCGCGCCTCTCCCTCCGCCGCCGACTTCGGCCCGCCGCCGCCTGGTCGGATCTCCGCGCGCCGGCGAGCTCGTCGCCACCCCGTGCCCGGCGCCTCCCTCCGGCCTCTCCTTCTCCCTCCGGTCGCCTCCTCTCCCCCAGCGCCCTGAGCTCCGGCGAACTCCGGCCGGCCCAAGCTCCCTCGATCTCGATCCAGATCCACAGTACGAGGAGGTTGACTTTCCCGAACCCCGAAAATTTCCAAGTCTTTGATTTTTAACAATAAGTACCCCTGTTCATCATGGCATAACTCTCTGCATATAGCTCCGTTTCGTGCGTGTAATATGTCAAATTGTTCGTCTCATGATGCTCTACACTTTGTTCTATTGCACCATATTCATTAGAGGCCATCTTGATGCCCAAATCTCTGTTACAAGAGTGCTAGTTGCTGTTATCTGCTGGTTCTTAGTAGAACTTGGAGATTTGTTATTTTTGTATCATTTAACCTGTGCATCTTATGTGCATGAGCTCTACATGTGTTTTGTTTTTTGCCATGCCATCTTTCCAAGGGTGTATGCCATGTATTTTTTTGATCTCTGTGGTGACTAGCACAAGCATGCAAACTAGGCTCCGTAATGTTTCTGATTTCAGGGACTTGGTGATTTCTCAAAGTCCTTGTCTGCTGTTATTTTGTTGCATGTAAACTTGATGCTGCAGAGAGATCCATGCATATTTTGGAGATGTTCACTAAGGATGTTTTGTAGATATTGTTGTAATTGATCCATTCCTGGCCTTGTTTGTAATTATGGAGTGCCATAGCATGACTCAATCTTGCTCTGCTTTTGCTATAAAATATTTCTGGCAGATTGTTTACGTGTTATTCAATTTTGCCAAGCTTGTTGTAGTTGATCCATACATGATATGCTTTTGTTCTTGCCATGGATAGCTTCATAAACATGCCATCTTGCTGTAGGTATGCTTTTTTTGTCATGCATTGCTTTTTGGTGAGTGCATCAAGCTCACCAAGATGCCTTCATATTATTGTTTCTGCCATGCTCTGTTTTCTGCTAAGTCTGAAACCTGATAACGAAACTTGCTATGTTTACATGCTTGCCATCATATCTTCTGGTCCTTTTTGGCTTATGGTCAGTAAGGGACTTTTGTCATATGCATTTAGTAGAATACTTCCATGCCTTGTTTTGCCATGTTAAGTTCCTGTAGCATGTTGATATCGTGCTCTGAACATTGCTACCTGATGCTGTTTTCTGCCATGTCCAGTAATTTCACCAGGTCTGTGATCCTGTTATCTTTTGCACTTTTGCCATGCTTGTTTGAGCTTGTTATGTTGTGATCTAGCGGTAGCTCAGTGTTCATCTTTTGTCAAGCATCTTCTGTAGATTACTGCCATATGCTTTGTTGCTACGTTGGAGTGTTGTAGCATTATTACTTGTTGCATTTTAAGTGCTATCATGCTGTTAATCGCAGATTCGTGTCATTCTTGTTTTGCTTGCCATTTACAAACCGTGCATCCGTTTCCGGCGATCTTTATATCGATTTCGACCGAAATCATCTCATCTTTCGAGTGGCATGCTTGGTTTGCCAAGTTACTATCTTGTTCGTCATTTTCCTTCCGGAGCACGCATATGCATCGCATATCATATCTCCCATATCATACATGTTTTGCATCATGTTGCTTGTGCATTTCTCGTGATTGATTGTGGTTCCGTTACTTGTGTTCTTGTCTTGGGTAGAGCCGGGAGACGAGTTCGTGAACGAGGAACCTGTTGAGTATGCTTACGAGGATCAAGCTCTCGACAACTCTGAGAACCTTGCAGGCAAGATGACCACCCCTCGAAATCACTTCTATCTTTGCTTTGCTAGTTGTTCGCTCTATTGCCATGCTGCGCTACCTACCACTTGCTATATCATGCCTCCCATATTGCCATGTCAGCCTCTAACCATCCTTTCCTAGCAAACCATTGTTTGGCTATGTTACCGCTTTTGCTCAACCCTTCTTATAGCGTTGCTAGTTGCAGGTGAAGTTGAAGTTGGTTCCATGTTGGAACATGGATATGTTGGGATATCACAATATCTCTTATTTAATTAATGCATCTATATATTTGGTAAAGGGTGGAAGGCTTGGCCTTATGCCTGGTGTTTTGTTCCACTCTTGCCGCCCTAGTTTCTGTCATACCGGTATTATGTTCCTTGAGTTTGCGTTCCTTACGCGGTTGGGTGATTTATGGGACCCCCTTGACAGTTCGCCTTGAATAAAACTCCTCCAGCAAAGCCCAACCTTGGTTTTACCATTTGCCACCTAAGCCTTTTTCCCCCGGGTTTTCTAGAGCCCGAGGGTCATCTTTATTTTAAACCCCCGGGCCAGTGTTCCTCTGAGTGCTGGTCCAAACTAGAGGCACTTGCAGCGCCACCTTGGGGAAACTCGAGGATTGGTTTTAGTTGTACGTAGTGTTCATCCGGTGTGCCCTGAGAACGAGATATGTGCAGCTCCTATCGGGATTTGTCGGCACATTCGGGCGGCTTTGCTGGTCTTGTTTTACCATTGTCGAAATGTCTTGTAAACCAGGATTCCGAGACTGATCGGGTCTTTCCGGGAGAAGGTTTATCCTTCGTTGACCGTGAGAGCTTATGATGGGCTAAGTTGGGACACCCCTGCAGGGTATTATCTTTCAAAAGCCGTGCCCGCGGTTATGAGGCAGATGGGAATTTGTTAATGCCGGTTGTAGAGAACTTGTCACTTGACCCAGTTAAAAATACATCAACTGTGTGTGTAGCCGTGATGGTATCTTCTCGGCGGAGTCCGGGAAGTGAACACGGTTTGAGTTATGAATGACGTAAGTATGAGTTCAGGATCACTTCTTGGTCATTGCTAGATGACGAACGTTCCGTTGTTTCTCTTCTCGCTCTCTTTTGCGCATGTTAGCCACCATATACGCTTAGTGCCTGCTGCAGCTCCACCTTATTACACCACCCTTTCCTATAAGCTTAAATAGTCTTGATCTCGCGGGTGTGAGATTGCTGAGTCCTCGTGACTCACAGATTCTACCAAAACAGTTGCAGGTGCCGATGATGCCAGTGCAGATGATGGGATCGTCCTCAAGTGGGAGTTCGATGAGGAACGTGGTCGTTACTATGTGTCTTTTCCTGATGATCAGTAGTGGAGCCCAGTTGGGACGATCAGGGGATCTAGCATTTGGGGTTATCTTATTTTCATTTGGATCTTGACCATAGTCGGTCTATGTGTGTATTTTGGATGATGTATGAATTATATTTATGTATTGTGTGAAGTGGCGATTGTAAGCCAACTCTTTATCCCATTCTTGTTCATTACATGGGATTGTGTGAAGATGACCCTTCTTGCGACAAAACCACAATGCGGTTATGCCTCTAAGTCGTGCCTCGACACGTGGGAGATATAGCCGCATCGTGGGCGTTACACCCTCCTTGGGATGGCCTCGCTCGAGCGGACTATCGAAAGGCAAAGATCGCGTATCAGATGGCTGAAAGAAGGGGATGCGAATACGAAGCTTTTTTAGGCGGTGGCTAACCGTAGGAGATCCAAGAATTTCATCCCCAAAATTAAGCATGGATCAGATATTGTCACGGATCAAGGAAGGATGGAGGAGGTCTTCGCGGAGGCCTATGACAATCTGCTGGGCAAGGCGCTGGTGAGAGAGCACACGCTGGACCTCCAATACCTGGGTCTGGCGCATCTTGAGCTTTCTGAGCTTGAAGCTATATTCACGGAAGAAGAGGTGTGGGAGGATATCAAGGAGATCCCTCCAGACCGTGCGCCCGGTCCCGACGGCTTCATTGGTCTCTTCTATCATAGAGCATGGTCGGTGATCAAGAACGATATTATGGCAGCGCTGCTGAAGCTCTTTGTGGTGGATTACAGAGGTTTCGGAAGACTAAATAAAGCTCACATGGTGATGATCCCCAAGAAGGCCGATGCCATTGAGGTGGGACATTATAGGCCGATTAGCCTCCCACATAGCTTTTCCAAGCTGTTCGCCAAACTGCTCGCAACTAGGGCACGCAAGAGGATGCACGAGATCGTCAGCACAAATCAATCTGCATTCATTAGAGGAAGAAGCATTCATGATAACTTCCTGCTAGTCCGTCAGGTGGCCCGCAAGATTCATAACTCCAAGACCTCCGGACTCTTTCTCAAGTTGGATATCTCCAAGGCGTTCGACTTGCTCTCTTGGGCATTCTTGATGGAGGTGTTGAGAGCGAGAGGGTTCGGAGATAGATGGATTCAATGGGTGGTGGCCTTGTTATCCACGGTAAGTATGAAAATCATTATCAACGGCGTGCCGGGACGATCCATCTTGCACGCCAAAGGTCTAAGGCAAGGAGACCCAGTCTCACCCTTGCTGTTCGTGATAGCCATGGATGCGCTCTCGGCGCTGATCTGCATGGCAACGGAGGAGGGCATGCTCAGTTCGTTCAGAGGTATTTCGCCTCTCCAAAGGTTGTCTCTATACGCGGATGACGTTGCTATCTTCGTCAAGGCATCCACGCAGGATCTGACTTGCGTGCAGGCGGTGCTGGATGCGTTTGGCGCTGCTTCTGGGCTGAGGATCAATTATACCAAATCAGCGGCGATTTTCATCAGAGGTTCCGAGGAGGAGAGGCACTTGGTGACGGCCATCCTGCAATGCCAGTTGGGTGCATTCCCCTGCAAATATCTAGGTATCCCTCTCGCCATCAAATCTCTCACCCGAGGGGATTGGCAGCCGTTGGTTGACCAGGCGAGGAAGTTCATCCTGGCTTGGCAACGAGGTTTGATTCAGAGGCCAGGAAGACTGGTGCTGGTTAAGTCTGTGATCTCTGCTAGACCGATTCATCAGCTGCTGGTTCTGGATGCGCCAAGCTGGGTCTTCGAGGACATCGAGAAATGGATGCGTGCCTTTTTTGTGGCAGGGAAGGAGAAGGTGAACGGTGGCCAATGTATGGTGGCCTGGGAGACGATATGCAGGCCAACCTGTTTTGGTGGACTAGGGGTGAAGGACCTTAGGTTACAGGCGATTGCGCTCAGAGTCAGATGGGAGTGGCTGCGTCGAATGGATCCAGATAGACTGTGGCAGGCATAGCAATGGTGGAAGATGATGAGACCAAACTCGTGTTCAACTCTCTGGTGAAGATCTCATTGGGTAATGGCGAAAAGGTGCTCTTCTGGAGAGATAGATGGATCCACGGTTTTACGGTCGCCGAAATCGCTCCAACTATCATGGACTTCGTCAGCACTAGGGCCCATAACTCCAGGACGGTCCGGCAGGCTTTGATCGACAACGCGTGGGCCGCCGATGTGCAGGGTGACATCTCCTTCACGGCGCACATACACATTGCAAATCTCTGCCTTGCGATTACTACAGCACCTCGCAATGAGGAGCAGGCTGACCAGTTCGCTTGGCCTGCTGATGTGACCGGGGCTTATACAGCAAAGTCAGTGTATTAAAGGTTGTGTATGGGGCTCACAAGATCACCCACGATGCAGTGCATTTGGAGGAGTTGGGCACCATTGCGGTGCAAAATCTTCGCTTGGCTAGCGGTGCAGTACAGACTATGGACCTTGGATAGGCGAGCACGACACAGGTTGCAAGACCAGCCCTCTACTTGCTTCACATGTCTGCAAGAGGAGGATAATGTAGACCACATTCTAGTTCAGTGCGTCTACGCTAGGGAGGTTTGGCACCGATGCTTCGACATCTTCCAGATCAACATCGACCTACCGACGAACTTGAGCAGGTTTCAAGACTGGTGGCTCCAGCAGCGAAGGAACTTCACAGGTAGGACCATCCGAGGATTCGACTCCTTCATCATAGGGATGGCTTGGGCGTTGTGGAAGCAAAGGAATGCTAGGGTGTTCAACCGGCCACATCAAAAAAAAACCTCCACAGTTAGTTGCGCAAGTACTCCAAGAGATCAAGGATTGGAGAGCGGCGGGATTCGGAGTTGGAGGCTGAGATCATTTTGTGAGAGAGTAGTCATAGTGCGTTTAGTTGGTGTGGCGTCTCGTGTTCCATTTGGGATGTTCGCATCTTGTAATGGCGTCTTGTAATTAAACTTTCTGCCTTCTATAAAGCTAAGGTACACCATTGGCATACTCTCGAAAAAAAAACACCGAGATTTGTTAACGAGGTTCACCGATATGGCTACATCCCCGGGGCCTGACTATGGGTGCTCCTCCCCATGGCACCGCTACAATACCGCACCCAGTCGCCCTGGACACCGGCACAAGCCGCCGGCTTCCCCTGCGTTCCGGTGCTATTATGTTGGCATAGGTTACATCCTGTGTCTACCCCTGCTATATATGAGAGGCCTAGGATACAAGTGTCCTACTAGGACATGACTCCATATCCTATGTAAACACAATACAACTACAAGTCCAACTGTAACCTACCTTGTACACTATATTCGACACAACTCCAACAAACTCCACCTTGGCGAATATTCTTCACCACCTCGAATTTGTCCATGCGTCAAACTTCCATGTACATTGGACTTGAGCTTATCCCATGAGTACCGCTGCTACTCCAAAGACTCCATATGACTCCACCTGCAACTTGTAGTCCCTTTCTTTCTTGACCACAGTCAACACTCAAGCAAAATTAAGTTCCTTGTTACTCCAGTTTGTGCGCCCAACTTCCAGAGTATCTGTCCAACGCCAACACACACCAATCACCGACCTGCGTGAAAATGAACAACTCACATATTGGGTGTGTCACATAAGAGTTACCTGAACTCAACATCACCGCTCTTCCCTGACCGCCTGTCTGAAACTTGAAGGAATTTCACCATTGCTTGTAGTCATCCCAAGTCAAATTCGCAGTTGTCTCACCACATGTATGACCACCAGAGCCCTGGCCCGTCTCCATGTTCCCTGGATACCGCATGCCTCACCGCTAATACCGCGTCGAGCCTCTGCTGTCCCGGTCGAGTCTCAAGGGTCGCGAACCCACACCACTCAACCCCCACTGCAGAGTACCACCGATCATCATCGACTGATGATGAGTTTCACACTTCCATCAGACCACTGAGCTCCAGTCTGAATTACGTGTCACTCGCTTTTCCTGCTGAATAGACTTCGACTCTCTGTGCACTTACGCCGTAGCCCCTCAATCAGCACTGAGTGAAGTCTTCTAGACTCCAGCTCCACCTTCAACATGACTCCATGGTAGATGATCAGTCCACCCCGCACCTTGTCGACATCAAGCTCTGTGTGTACACCACTTTGAATCAACCCCATGCCATAGTCTTGTCAAAACCACACAAGCACTCAGGCCTGCGCCATGTGTTTCCACGCCCAGAAGTCGGTCGCCATCAGCATCACGCACCTATGTCGTTGTCACCGATCCAACCACCATCTTCTGTACCAACCTGCATCAGGTGTTGTGACCAGCGGAGCCAGAAGCTGCAATGGGCGTGAGCAATGATGTCGTGGATGGTGTGACTACAACTTCTAAGAGTCAGTACTAGGAGTTGATCGACTGGTGGCGCTACTAGATGACTCCCTGTCGGTGTCAAAACCGACCGATCTCGGGTAAGGGGTCCCGAACTATGCATCCGAGGATCAAAGGTAACAGGAAACAAGGGGACACAATGTTTACCCAGGTTCGGGCCCTCTTAATGGAGGTACTACCCTACTTCCTGCTTGATTGAATATGATGAGTATAGGGGTTACAAGAGTCTATCTACCTCGAGATCGTAATGGCTAAACCCTAGCTGTCTAGCCTATGTCAATTCTGATAGCCTCTATGGACTAAACCCTCCGGTTTATATAGACACTGGAGGGGGCTAGGGCCGTATAGAGTCGGTTTACAGAGAAAGGAAACTATACATCCGGACATCAAGCTTGCAATCCACGCAAAGGAGAGTCCCATCCGGACACGGGGGAAGGCCTTCTATCTTGTATCTTCATGGCCCATCAGTCCGGCCCATGCTACACAGCCCGGACACCCGAGGACCCCATAATCAAGGACTCCCTCAGTAGCCCCTAAACCAGTCTTTCAATGACGATGTGTTCGGTATGTAGATTGTCTTCGGCATTGCAAGGCGGGTTCCTCCTCCGAATACTTCAAAGCAGTCTTCTGAATAAGAGAACTGTATCCGACTCTGTATAACAGTTATAACCCACAGCCACAGTACTTAATCAAAATAAGGTATGTCCACTGACTGCTTTTTTGGCGAAACATTACGTCTGGCCTCTTTATTATTTCGAATCATTTTCTTGGCCTCTCGCTTCGCGTTTCGAGGCGCAACCTCCATTGACACGTCTTGTCAAAGCAGAGATTGTGTCCCCTTATTGCGGGGTTCTCATCAATACGGGTTTGGGTAATCCAACCGCGCCGTTCGCACGACCAATTGGGAATAGGCGAGTTTTAAGGCTAGCGGGGCAGGCACTTGATATTCACGGCCTATATAAGCGGATAAAGATCCCTTATTTTCACCCCACGCATTCTTCCTTCCTTAGCCTTCCCATCCTCGAGCCCCAGCGCCCAAGCTTCAATCTTTGCCACCGCCACCAACCTTTCCAGCCATGTCCAGATCCGGTTCTCAAGGCAAGTGGGTGGCCTCCTCCGTGACGGAGAAGGACGTCAAGGAGCTCTGGGAGGCGGGGTACCTGACTACGGATGTCGCGCACAGGATCCCTGCCAAGAAGCAGGTCATCCGCACCCCGAAGCCCGACGAAAGGGTGGTATTTATCCCCCACTTTCTCCGTGGACTAGGGTTTCCACTCCACCCCTTTGTCCGCGGCCTCGTGTTTTACTATGGGCTAGATTTCCATGATTTAGCCCCAAATTCCTTCCTCCACATCTCGGCGTTCATCGTCGTGTGTGAGGCGCTCCTCCGCATTCCCCCACACTTCGGTCTATGGCTCAAGGTCTTTAACTTGAAGCCGAAGGTGGTTGATGGTCAGCACGCGAACTGCGGCGGCGCCATGGTGAGCAAACTCCCCAACACTACTTGGCCCAAAGGGGCCTTTGTGGAGACTATCAAGATATGGCAGCAGGAGTGGTTCTACATCACCGAACCTCGCGGCGCCAACTGGGCGGCCACTCCTGAGTTTAGATCTGGACCCCCAATGCGGCTCGCATCATGGACCAACAAGGGTCTGGACTGGGGGTCGACCGACGAAGTGACGGTGCTGCAAACGCGCATCAAAAATATAATAGACAAGAACACCAGTTTCACTGATGTGATTCAGGTGATGCTTTTCCACCGGACCCTTCCCTGTCGGCGTCGGCCTCTCCACATGTGGGAGTTCAATCTGGAAGGGCCGCGTACCCTGCTGTCATTCTTTGGCACAATGCATGAAGAGATCTGGAAGCTACTCTTCAAGGCCCAGAAGTCGTGGCCGGAGACGACCGACGACATCGGCCTTGACAGCACGCATCCGGCTACCCCGGTAAATGTTTAGTTTCCAAACATAACTTAGTTCACAAATCAAAGGGGGTATGCTGAAACTTCCATCCTTTAATTAGGGCTGGACAAAGAAGGCAGAGCGGATCAAGTGTCCAGCTCCGCTGCCCGAAAACCCACACTACTGCAGGATGCTGCTAACGCGACACTACGATCAGAGACCCTTTGACGAAACTGTGTGCGATGCATTAATCACAAACGGGGATGTAAATAAACCGTCAAAAAAGGTGCAAAATGTTTGTGATGCGGAGCCATCAAACACGGTTCAGATTTTAGTTGCGTGTGCGATTCAGGGCACACGGTTAACCCGTTCGAACTATTTGCGATGAGGCAGAACAACAGAAACATGCAGCCATATCAATGTGTGTGCGATATACGGCATAAAGTTCGCTCCGATGAACCGTTTGCTATTAGGGAGTGCAACATAAATGGTTAGCCAGATCAAGGTGTGTGTGATATAGGGCATACGGTTCACTGGGACGAACTGTTTTCAATTAGCGAACACAACAGAAACGGTTTAACTTAACAAGATGTGTGTGATACGTGGCAAACAGCCGACTCGGATGAACTGTTTGCGATGAGAAATTACAACACAGATGGTTAATACAGTTAGTTCGTGTGCGATTCCGTGTGTATAAAAAACTTTGAAAAATGCAAACTAGTTGCTTGCGGTGGCTAGGAGTATCGCACATGAGGCGTCTGCGAGTACTCGTGTGCGATGATTAGTATGTTACACATACGTTTCCTGATGCTAACACTTGTGTGATAAATAACACGTGGCACTGGATACGGTATTCGGGTTGTGTGTGTGCTCCACTTAGTCTTCCCGCGCTCCAGCGAATGCTTCCCATGCTCTAGCGAATGCTTCCCGCGCTCCACATGGGTGAATTATAAAATCCACACCTATTCCCTCACCGGTTTGC
The DNA here is from genome assembly GCF_018294505.1 of Triticum aestivum. Taxonomy (NCBI): domain Eukaryota; kingdom Viridiplantae; phylum Streptophyta; class Magnoliopsida; order Poales; family Poaceae; genus Triticum; species Triticum aestivum. The sequence continues at coordinate 436,052,677 of NC_057799.1, forward strand.
CGCCACCAGCTAACGGCTTGCTGCATATAACCCAGGCGGCAATGCACCGCCGCGACACTCTACGAAGATCTAGTCCTCACCCATCTACCATTAGTTATTCCAAGCATGCCAGGCAATGACCAAAGCTTCGACGTTGACGCCTACCTGCGTTACATCTTCGGCGAGAAGAACGAGCCGGAGCAGGTCGGGGAGCAAGAGCTTCATCGGCCGGTGTAGGCACCATGACCCATCGGCAGCGATATCAGCGCCACAGTCCGTGGGAGCACAATCGACATATTGCAGAGGAGGTGTGATGAGCAGTTTGCCATCCACCGTGCAAAAGATCCAGAGCTGCTCGGCGGCATGATCGACGACCCACCTGAAGAGCCGCCGTCACCAGTGCTCATCGAGAGCCTAATGCCCCGCAAGGAATGGGCAGAGGACCTCTGCGATTCAGTCAAGACAAAGGCAGCCTGCGGCTTCATCATTGCCCGCGGCGGCCGTGTCAACCTCTATCCCGATGATGTGGTGGCCAGGCTCGAGCGCATCCTTGGCGGAGTTGACGTCCCCGACGAAGTAGAACATCACCAAGGTGATATCTTGAGGACTGAGGGAGTCCTGGACTAAGGGGTCCTCGGGCGTCCCGCCTGTTAGCCATGGGCCGGATTGATGGGCTGTGAAGATACGAAGACCGAAGACTCTAGCCGTGTCTGGATGGGACTCTCCTTGGCGTGAAAGGCAATCTTGGCGACCGCATATGAAGATTCCTTTCTCTGTAACCGACCTTGTACAACCCTAGTCCCCTCCGGTGTCTATATAAACCGGAGGGCTTAGTCCGGATAGATATACTCATAACCATAGTCAAACATGCTAGACTTCTAGGGTTTAGCCATTACGATCTCGTGGTAGATCAACTCTTGTAATACTCATATTCATCAAGATCAATCAAGCAGGAAGTAGGGTATTACCTCCATAGAGAGGGCCCGAACCTGGGTAAACATTGTGTCCCCCGTCTCCTGTTACCATCGACCTTAGACGCACAGTTCGGGACCCCCTACCCGAGATCTGCCGGTTTTGACACCGACATTGGTGCTTTCATTGAGAGTTCCACTGTGCCGTCCTCAAAAGGTTTGATGACTCCTTCAATTGTTAGCCACGATGCTGTCCAAGGGGAAACCTTCCTCCCCGGGCAGATCTTCGTGTTCGGCGGCTTCGCACTGCGGGCCAACTCGCTTGGCCATCTGGAGCAGATCGATAGCTACGCCCCTGGCCATCAGGTCAGATTTGGGAGCTTGAACTATGTCGCAGATATCCGTAGAGACTTGATCTTCGACGGCTTTGAGACCACAGCAGCCGCTCCCTGTCCCTACGGTGAACATGACGTAAATCTGTCACCGGTCCATACTCAGGAAATTGTGCCTGTAAGTACTCTGGCCCTAGATCCAGAGCAGATCATGACATCTGAGGACGGGAAGCTCAACCCCGCCACGGAAGCCGTAGACCCCGCGGCGTTGGAGCCGCACACAGACCTAACCACAGATGATATCTGTGTCTCCGGAGCTTCGGACTCGTTTCCAGCCTTAAGTTCCGAACCATGTGTGACCGCGCACGTCGATCTGGATCGGTCATCGATCACCGAATTCAGCGCCGCGGACATCTTCCGGCACTCACCTTTAGGTGATATGCTGAACTCGTTAAAGAATCTATCCCTAGCGGGGGACTCTCAGCCGAATTATATCCGGTTTGAACTGGAGGCTGATGATGGAGAATTTCGTCTCCCACCCACTGCCCACTTCATAGCCACTGTCGAAGACCTAACCGACACGCTTGACTATGACTCTGAAGACATCGACGGTATGGATGACAATGCCGGAGAAGAGGAGGCCCAAAACCCGTCGTTCACCGGACGATGGACGGCCACTTCCTCATATGACGTATACATGGTGGATGCACCAAAAGATAATAGCAGCGACGACAAGGAGAACCCAGCGAAGGATGACCCTCCTAAGACACAACCAAAGCACCGTCGTCAGCGGCGCCGCTCTAAATCGCGCCACAGCAAGGACAACAACACCGGCACAGGAGATGATAACACTCCGGATGGTGCCAAAGACACAGAAGACCCCGACGACAAATTGCCAAACAAGACAATCGGGAAGATGGGTAAATCAGCCCTGATGAACAGGCCATAGAAGAAGACTCGGAGGACGGTAGTTTTCATCCGCTCTCCAAGGAGGAGGTGAGCCTCGGCAACGAAGATTTCATCGTGCCTGAGGAACCTCTCGAGCAGGAGCGCTTTGAGCTTCAGCTAATAGCCACTGCGAGGAGCCTGAAAAAGAAGTAGCAGCAGCTTCAAGCTGATCAAGACCTGCTCAATGATAGATGGACCGATGTCCTGGCAGCCGAGGAATATGGCCTTAAACGCCCAGCCAAAAGTTACCCGAAGCGTAAATTGCTACCTCAGTTCGATGACGAGGCGCCAGAGCCCGCACTAGCATCGCGCAATGCGGTTGACCGACCACCGTGCGGACGGGATAAAACGACAACTGGAGCCGAAAACCAGACTGTCCCACCTCGCCGTAAAGGCAGGGATAAGACAGCTCGGTGTTATACATATGACTGATACGTCCATTTTGCATCATGCTTTTATATTGATATTTATTGCATTATGGGCTGTTATTACACATTATGTCACAATACTTATGCCTATTCTCTCTTATTTTACAAGGTTTACATAAAGAAGGAGAATGCCGGCAGCTGGAATTCTGGGCTAGAAAAGGAGCAAATATTAGAGACCTATTCTGCACAACTCCGAAAGTCCTGAAACTCCTCGGAAGTTATTTTTGGAAATAATAAAAAATACTGAGCGAAGAAAATACCAGAGGGGGCCCACAACCTGGCCACGAGGGTGGGGGGAGCGCCCTACCCCCCTGGGCGCGCCCCCTGCCTGGGCCCCTTGGTGGCCCTCCGGTGCCCATCTTCTGCTATATGAAGTCTTTCGTCTGAGAAAAAATCATAAGCAAGCTTACGGGACTAAACTCCGCCGCCACAAGGGGGAACCTTGGCGGAACCAATCTAGGGCTCCGGCGGAGCTGTTCTACCAGGGAAACTTCCCTCCGGGAGGGGGAAATCATCGCCATCGTCATCACCAACGATCCTCTCATCGGGAGGGGGCCAATCTCCATCAAAATCTTCACCAGCACCATCTCCTCTCAAACCCTAGTTCATCTCTTGTATCCAATCTTTGTCCCAAAGCCTCAGATTGGTACCTGTGGGTTGCTAGTAGTGTTGACTACTCCTTGTAGTTGATGCTAGTTGGTTTATTTGGTGGAAGATCATATGTTCAGATCCATTATGCATATTAATACCCCTCTGATTATGAATATGAATATGCTTTGTGAGTAGCTACGTTTGTTCCTGAGGACATGGGAGAAGTCATGCTATTAGTAGTCATGTGAATTTGGTATTCGTTCAATATTTTGATGAGATGTATGTTGTCTCTCTTCTAGTGGTGTTATGTGAACGTCGACTACATGACACTTCACCGTTATTTGGGCCTAGAGGAAGGCATTGGGAAGTGAAGCGCTTATCAATTGTTCGATATTTTGAAGGATTGGGCCATCTTTCTGCACTTTATTTACACTTGTTACTTGTTACTCGTTACCAATTGCCTTATTACAAAACTATCTGTTACCGATAATTTCAGTGCTTGCAGAGAATACCTTGCTGAAAACCGCTTATCATTTCCTTCTGCTCCTCGTTGGGTTCGACGCTGTTACTTATCGAAAGGACTACGATAGATCCCCTATACTTGTGGGTCATCAAGACTCTTTTCTGGTGCCGTTGCCGGGGAGTGAAGCGCCTTTGGTAGGTGGAATTTGGTAAGGAAAAATTTATATAGTGTGCTAAAATTTACTGTCACTTGTTACTATGGAAAGTAATCCTTTGAGGGCTTGTTCGGGGTATGTTCACCCCGACCAGTAGAGCAAATAGTTGCTCCTCAACCTACTAAACCTACTGAAAATGTGTACTCTGAAATTCCTTCGGGTATGATAGAGAAACTGCTAGCTAATCCTTTTGCAGGAGATGGAACATTGCATCCCGATTTACACTTAATCTATGTGGATGAAGTTTGTGGATTATTTAAGCTTGCAGGTATGCCAGATGATGTTATCAAGAAGAAGGTCTTCCCTTTATCTTTGAAGGGAGATGCATTGACATGGTATAGGCTATGTGATGATATGGGATCATGGAACTACAAACGATTGAAATTGGAATTTCATCAGAAGTTTTATCCTATGCATCTTGTTCATCGTGATCACAGTTATATATATAATTTCTGGCCTTGCGAAGGAGAAAGCATCGCTCAAGCTTGGGGGAGGCTTAAGTCAATGTTATATTCATGCCCCAACCATGAGCTCTCAAGAGAAATGATTATTCAAAAATTTTATGCTCGGCTTTCTGACAACAATCGCTCCATGCTCGATACTTCTTGTACTGGTTCTTTTATGATGAAGACTATTGAATTCAAATGGGATTTATTGGAAAGAATTAAACACAACTCTGAAGATTGGGATCTCGACGAAGGTAAGGATTCAGGTATAACACCTAAGTTTGATTGTGTTAAATCTTTTATGGATACCGATGTTTTCCGTAAATTTAGCACTAAATATGGACTTGACTCTGAGATAGTAGCTTTTTTTGTGAATCCTTTGTTACTCATGTTGATCTCCCTTAGGAGAAGTGGTTTAAATATAATCTTCCCATTGAAGTAAAAGTAGTTGCACCTATTAAAGTTGAAGAAAATACTATCACTTATAATGATCATATTGTTCCTACTGCTTATGTTGAGAAACCACCTTTTCCTGTTAGGATAAAGGATCATGCTAAAGCTTCAACTGTGGTTCGTAAAAGTAATATTAGAACTTATACACCCCTGAGAAAGTTAAAGTTGAACCTAATATTGCTATTGTTAAAGATCTCTTGGCTGATAATATCGATGGGCATGTTATTTATTTCTATGATGAGACTGCTAGAATTGCTAAACCTGGTGCTAAAGATAAACATAGACCTGTGATAGGCATGCCTGTTTTTTTCTGTTAAAATAGGAGATCATTGTTATCATGGCTTGTGTGATATGGGTGCTAGTGCTAGTGCAATACCTATTTCCTTATACAAAGAAATTATGCATGATATTGCACTAGCTGAGATAGAAGATAACAATGTTACCATTAAGCTTGCTAATAGAGATACTATTTCACCGATTGGGATTGTTAGAGATGTTGAGGTCTTGTGTGGGAAAGCTAAATATCCTGCTGATTTTCTTGTTCTTGGTTCCCCACAAGATAGCTTTTGTCCCATTATATTTGGTAGACCCTTCTTGAATACTGTTAATGCTAAGATAGACTGCGAAAAGGATATTGTTACTATTGGTTTGGATGATATGTCTCATGAGTTTAATTTCTCTAAATTTCGTAGACAACCTCGTGATGAAGAATTTCCTAGTAAGGATGAAATTATTGGTCTTGCTTCTATTGCCGTGCCTCCTAGTTATCCTTTACAACAATATTTGCTAGACCATGAGAACGATATGTTTATGAATGAAAGAAGGGAAATAGATGAAGTATTCTTTAAACAGGGACCTATTCTGAAACACAACTTGCCTGTTGAAATCCTAGGGGATCCTCCTCCACCCAAGGGTGATCCCGTGTTTGAGCTTAAACCGTTACCTGATACTCTTAAATATGCTTATCTTGATGAAAAGAAGATATATTATGTTATTATTAGTGCTAACCTTTCAGAGCATGAGGAAGAGAAATTATTGAAAACTCTGAAGAAGCACCGTGCTGCTATTGGATATACTCTTGATGATCTTAAGGGCATTAGTCCCACTCTATGCCAACACAAAATAAATTTGGAGAAAGACGCCAAACCAGTTATTGATCACCAACAACGGTTGAATCCTAAGATGAAAGAAGTGGTAAGAAAGGAAATATTAAAGTTCCTTGAGGCAGGTATAATTTATCCCGTTGCTGATAGTCAGTGGGTAAGTCATGTCCATTGTGTCCCTAAGAAGGGAGGTATTACTGTCGTTCCTAATAATAAAGATGAATTTATTCCGCAAAGAATTATTATAGGTTATAGGATGATAATTGATTTTCGCAAACTAAATAAAGCTACTAAAAAAGATCATTACCCTTTGCCTTTCATTGATCAAATGCTAGAAAGATTATCCAAACATACACATTTTTGCTTTCTAGATGGTTACTCTGGCTTCTCTCAAATACCTGTGTCAGCTGATGATCAAGCAAAGACCACTTTTACTTGCCCTTTCGGTACTTTTGCTTATAGACGTATGCCTTTTGGTTTATGTAATGCACCTGCTACCTTTCAAAGATGCATGATGGGTATATTCTCTGAATTTTTGAAAAGATTTGTGAGGTTTTCATGGATGATTTCTCCGTTTATGGATCCTCTTTTGATGATGGCTTGAGCAACCTTGATCGAGTTTTGCAGAGATGTGAACAAACTAACCTTGTCTTGAATTGGGAGAAGTGCCACTTTATGGTTAATGAAGGCATTGTCTTGGGGCATAAAATTTCTGAAAGAGGTATTGAAGTTGATAGAGCTAAAGTTGATGCTATTGAAAAGATGCCATGTCCCAAGGACATCAAAGGTATAAGAAGTTTCCTCGGTCATGCCGGTTTTTATAGGAGGTTCATTAAGGACTTCTCAAAAATTTCTCGGCCTCTGACTAATCTATTACAAAAAGATTTTCCTTTTGTCTTTGATGATGATTGTGTAGAAGCATTTGAAATACTTAAGAAAGCATTGATTTCTGCACCTATTGTTCAGCCACCTGATTGGAATTTACCCTTTGAAATTATGTGCGATGCTAGTGATTATGCTGTAGGTGCTGTTCTAGGACAAAGAGTTGATAAGAAATTAAATGTTATTCAATATGCTAGTAAAACTCTAGACAGTGCTCAGAGAAACTATGCTACTACTGAAAAGGAATTCTTAGCAGTTGTATTTGCTTGTGATAAGTTCAGACCGTATATTGTTGATTCTAAAGTAACTATTCACACTGAACATGCTACTATTAAATATCTTATGGAAAAGAAAGATGCTAAACCTAGACTTATTAGATGGGTTCTTTTGCTACAAGAATTTGATTTGCATATTATTGATAGAAAGGGAGCTGAGAACCCCGTTGCAGACAACTTGTCTAGGTTAGAGAATGTTCTTGATGACCCACTACCTATTGATGATAGCTTTCCTAATGAACAATTAGCTGTCATAAATGCTTCTCGTACTGCTCCATGGTATGCTGATTATGCTAATTACATTTTTGCTAAAATTATACCACCTAGTTTCACATACCAGCAAAAGAAAAAAATCTATGATTTGAGACATTACTTTTGGGACGACCCACATCTTTATAAACAAGGAGTAGATGGTGTTATTAGACGTTGTATACCCGAGCATGAACAGGAACAGATCCTACGCAAGTTCCACTCCGAGGCTTATGGAGGGCACCACGCTGGAGATATAACTGCACATAAGGTATTGCAATCCGGTTTTTATTGGCCTACTCTCTTCAAGGATGCTCATAAGTTTGTCTTGTCTTGTGATGAATGTCAAAGAATTGGCAATATTAGTAGACGTCAGGAAATGCCTATGAATTATTCACTTTTTAATGAACCATTTGATGTTTGGGGCTTTGATTATATGGGACCGTTTCCTTCCTCTAATGGGTATACTCATATTTTAGTTGCTGTTGATTACGTTACTAAGTGGGTAGAAGCTATTCCAACTAGTAGTGCTGATCATAACACCTCTATTAAGATGCTTAAAGAAATTATTTTTCCGAGGTTTGGTGTCCCTAGATATTTAATGACTGATGGTGGTTCACATTTTATTCATGGTGCCTTTCGTAAAATGCTTGCTAAATATGATGTTAATCATAGAATTGCATCTCCATATCACCCACAGTCCAGTGGTCAAGTAGAATTGAGTAATAGAGAGCTCAAATTAATTTTGCAAAAGACTGTTTGTAGATCTAGAAAGAATTGGTCCAAGAAACTCGATGATGCATTATGGGCCTATAGAACTGCATATAAAAATCCTATGGGTATGTCTCCGTATAAAATGGTTTATGGAAAAGCATGTCACTTACCTCTCGAACTAGAACATAAGGCATATTGGGCCATTAAAGAGCTCAACTATGATTTCAAACTTGCCGGTGAGAAGAGGCTATTTGACATAAGCTCACATGATGAATGGAGAACCCAAGCCTATGAGAATGCCAAATTGTTCAAAGAAAAATTTAAAAGATGGCATGACAAAAGGATACAAAAGCGTGAGTTTAATGTAGGTGATTATGTGTTATTATTCAACTCTCGGTTAAGATTTTTTGCAAGAAAACTTCTCTCTAAATGGGAAGGTCCTTACGTTATTGAGGAGGTCTATCGTTGTAGCGGCCCGACCTCAGACGGTCAAGTCTCTGTGCTTAAGTGTCATCCCTAGATCGGTATGCTGACACACACATCACTCGATGATTTATAACAGAGGTAAATCACATGTATAAATAACGTAAATACTATTTCCTCAATCCATATAGCGGAACTAACAACAAGGTTGTGGATTCCCATCAACACCAACGGCAAAGTTGAGTGTAGAAATCATAACCCTAACGTATCACTTACTCGTCGTAAGATTCCTGCAACATGAGACGTTGCAGCCACAAAGGGTCAGTACATTGAATGTACTGGCAAATTCACACCATAGGATAATGATGAATAATAGCTATCTCAACATGCATATTTGGTTGGTGGAAAAGCTCTATGGTTATGATGTTTTTTGCGAAAAGCCAATTTTTCCCTATAGCAAAGGAATACATTTTTATTTAACTACAAAGTTTGTTGAAAACATTGAGAAGGTAAATCCCCCTCTCAATCCCAATTAAAAGTAATCATTAACAACCCAACAAATTAATTATAGAGTGATGAGATCAACATGATAATCGAAGAACCAGATACTCAAGATGTCCATAACCGGGGACACAGCTAATCATGATTAGTTTGTACACTCTGCAGAGGTTTGCGCACTTTTCCCGGCAAGACTCGATCTCCTCCGTTGGATTTCTCGCACTACATGGTATTTGAGAAACGGATGACCGAGACATAGTGTTTCAGAACCATTAACTCTTTACTCTGGGTGGACAGTTACACCTACTTTCCCTATACATCTGCTAGCCCACCACTGAAAGAGGTCACACAACATACTCAACTATGCCAGAGCCCATAATGGCTTGTGGCTGCACACGGAAGTTTCTAGCATGAATAATCTTATGATCCCTTTGAGCTTGGGTGGCGAACCAAATGGGCAGCACTGGTCTATCCCCAGGTGCCCGCAAGCAATCCACCCAGATGTGTATTAAAGTAGCCACCTTAAGTTGAACCATTAAGTAAACAATCTCACATCTGTCATGGAATACACTCAAACCCAATCCACGTCTACGAGCATAGCATGGCAATATAAGCATAACGTAGAAGTAACTCCCCAAGGGTTTGATAATAAAACAGGTAATAGGCTCTACCTCATCAACTACTTCCCAATACCCACATGTTAACAAACCTACTCATGCAATGTTTGAGGGGTTGGAACTAATGCATAAAAACTGGGTAATAAAGGGATATGATCAAAGTGTGAACTTGCCTTGTACTGATGATGAAGATGATTCGCACTCATAACTCCTGATAGTTCTACTCGTCACACTCCGATCAATCTATCGTGAGCAAGCAATAGTAACCACACATAAGCAATCACTCAAAAGATCGGAAAGATCGAAGAAGACAATTTGGAAAACATCAAAACCAAGCAAATAACTCTTGCAACATAAAACAACTTCTAACAGTACCAAAATTATGTGAATTTGGCCTTATCAGAAAGTTTAGGTCAAGAGCTTTAATCTGCAAAAAGAATCAACTCAAACGGAGTTATAAAATTCAAGTTACGAACAATAGAAGTTTGAATTTAAATCTGTTTGAAACCAAATTTTAAATTTTCAAAAACATGTTTAAGTTGATTATCTGGATAGAGGGGATCTTGACGAAGAAGTGGGCATTGGTTTCGTTGGATTTGGATAAACGAGCGAAAAGTAGTGATCGATTGAAGATCAGGGACTAAACTGTGAATAAAATATTCACGGATGGGTCCCTGGCCGAAAACTAAAATAAAAAGAAAAAATCCTATCGAACGAATGTTCGCTACAGAACGCTAACGAACGAAAACTGTTCACTACAGAACCCTAACTAACGAACGCTCGCAAAATAATAAAAACCTAATTAATAAACCGATCTACAGAATAAAACCGGTCTAATATAAAAAAACAAACCAAAGAAAAACCGGGGCGGGTTAAATCGGTTTATACCGGCTCGTGTGAATAAACCAGCGGCGGGGGCGGTTAACTCCGGCGAGGGCGGCATGGCGAGACGACGGCTCCGGCGCGGCAGCGAGGTGGCGGCTTTGGCGGCGGAGAGTGGCGCGGTGGTGGGGCTGTGCGGCGCGGGATGGCGCGCAGGCGAGGGGCGGCGGTGCAAGCGAGCGGGGAGGCAGAGGTGTGCGGCAGCGGCGACGGCGGGATCTGCGGCGGCGGCGCGACTATGAGGAGCGGCGGCGGCGAAAACGGGACCCAGGGGTCCCGAGGCACGCTTTATAAAGAGGTCGGGGTCGAGACGTGGGGGAGGGGGCAAGGGAGGCGGCGGAGGAGTCCTGGTGCGGGACGGCGGCGGCGGCGTACTGGAGGCGGAGTCCAGCGGGAGGTCGGGGACGCACAGCTGGGCTGGGCCGCGGCCTGTTGGGTCGGCCCAGTTCGGTGGCGGAGAAAGATTTTTTTTAATACACACAACAAAAAATAATAATATTAACCAAGTAAAATAAAAATAAACTATAGGCATATAATATATCAAAATTTTCATAAAATCATTTTCTTCAACGTGGACATTTTTCTCAAGTCATAAAATCGAGAAAAATTCAAATAATTCAAAGAGTGCTACTGCCCTACTAAAATCCAATAAAAATCATTTTAGAAATACCAAAATGATTTCAAATTCATTTATCTCCAATTTTCTGATGTAGGGAATCATTTTAACCTATTTTCCATATATTTTTATTTGGAGAAAAATAATTTGAATAAAACCCAAATAACTCCAAATTGAAAATAATTTCAAAAGGACTTTGAATTTGATCCTTTTAAACTTCCAACTCATATTTCATATGTTTTGAAGAAGTCATTTTATCTTCTCTCATGAAAATCATTGAGTTGCTTAAAGTTCTGAATTTGAAATATTTTCAAATGAAATTCAAATGTTTTCAAAAACCCTTTTCATTTAAATAAATGGAAGAAGTCATGTCATCTTCTCTCCAGGGTTTTGCGATGAAAAGTATTTGAATTCACGGAGATCATAAATGCAAAAACGAAAGTTTGGGAAAGTCCTTTTATTCCCTCTCATTTAACTTTCAAAAAAAAAAATCAAATTTCACTCACTTCCAGTCAATCAATCCCACAACACTCAAACAATCAATCAAATCTATCTATTAATATAACATTCCAAAATTTAGAATTTTGGGATGTTACAAACCTACCACCCTTAAAATTAATCTCGTCCTCGAGATTCGGAGAGGCTAGAAAGAAATAGGTTAGGTTTGGGGGTCTTCTCAAAATCCATCGATCATCACAGGGGGTCTGGGGTGCTACCACCCTTATAAACATTGTTACGGTCCCATCAATACTCATATACTCCATCCTTATTCTTGACAGGGCCGGTCTTCTCAGATTCTCAGGAAATTCCTTCTTTGGGCTCTTCCGGTAGTGGCATAACCTTTACAGCGATTCCTTCTGTCCTTTCATCTTGGTAAGGTTCTTCTGTGACTGGGTCTTCTGAGCTGACGGGTCTGGCGCCAATACTAAACAACTATCGACATCTCATGGTGGTCAACCATTTATGGTTTCTCCTGCAGAAAATGGGTCTGGGCTTCATTCTCACCGTATAACCTACGATTGGCGACAACTGCCTTGTACAAGGGAAAATGCTTATACCATTCTAAGGTTCAGACAAGGTTTAACATCGTCGTCGCTCTACTATAGGTAAGTCACTCAGATTTACCATCCCATATAGCAAGGCGAATAATAAGAGTAAGTCGGTATGGTGATCAATCCATCCCGCACCCAAATCATTACCTTGTACATGGTTTAGTGAATCTCACATTCTAACACTCGGTCATCCTCACAAGCATTGCAGAATTTCCCTTGTTGACGAACCAAGTTCAGATAAATCCATTGATTCTGCAAGCCAAATAAACATCTATCGTTGCTTCACAACTCTCAGGTTTTTGGGTAACTCCTATAAGATCGTCTGTTGATAAAGTCATATCTTCTTCCAGGGTTTTTCCTTCAGCAAGAATGTGCTTGCTTCTTGGCAGGTCCTGGGGCCTGTGGGTTATGGCCCATCTCATCACTTGCAAACCTTGAAATCATCATCGGGGCAACTGATCTTTAACCCAACATCCAACTTCCTAGTATTCTTAAATCCAATTGTACTGTCTCCCTTCCTTCTATTGGCACCAAACTAAGACGTGATTACCCAGACTCATCATGGAGTTACAATTGCTCCATATTACCAACATCATACCTCATTTATATCCAATAATACTTCATCCCTTCATATTCTTGGGGTATCCAACATATCGAGATAAAACTCATACTTATTTTGTCCGAAATCCACTCCGCGGAATATCATTATCTTTACCAAGGGTAAAGTGCCCTCACAGGGTACTACCACCCTTAAAATGCTCCAATCTTCCATAGACCATATTTCTCATATCCTCGAAAATGGTCAAAATCTTTCTTCATAGAGTAACAACTCATAAAATCCAATTAGTACCCATGATACTAACTTTATTGATTCTCAAATTACTTCAATCTCCTACATTTCCATTACATGCCTCAACTCAACACCTCAATATAAAGGAAATTTTCCCACTGCTACAACTATACTTCTTACACACACAACTAATTATCGCAAGTCTCCTTCTCCTTGGGACAATCTCTGGCAAAGTGCCCTGCTTCATTACAGCAGAAACATATTACTTCTGACAAGTCTCGTGGTTTCCTTGTGACTACATATCCTCCTTGGGTCCTCGACTTCCTTTTTGGGCAACTGCCGAAGTAGTGCCCTGACTCCCTGCACCTAAAACATATGATATGACGCAGGTCCTTCTTGGAATCCAATCTATTTCTCTTCATGGACTTTTCCGTTCCAATCAGGGCTTCTATTTCCTGTGGGTCATACTCTACTTCCTTCGTCGGGAATTCTACTAGATCCCCATTCAGACAATTTTGGGAGATGTGTCCTTCTTCTCCACACAAATAGCATGACTTGGTGCAGGGTTTAATTGGGTCTTCTTTGGGTGTGTCCTCCACCTCTTCCTTCATCACAGGTTCTTCTAAAATTTCCATGAGGGCTCCTTTCATCGCTTCTTCCTTCTGCTGGATGGTTCTTCGAACCATGGGGTAAATGCGACACTGAACAGGGTAGTGGGTAGTCCCTTCACACAAGAAACAAGTGATCTGCCTAGTTGCGCATTCTTCAGCTGGGTGACTTCCTTCACAATTAGGGCGTTCACCCTTGTGTTCCTTATGGTTGTGTCCTACTTCTCCACAGAGCTTGTAGGCACAAGGTTTCTTCATACCATTTCCATAAGGCTTCAATTTCTGGGACACAAGACGAGACTTTAGCATAGTCAACTTAAATTCTTTCCAAGTGGTTACTCCTTGCCATCCATTAATGGTTTGGTACATCCTCCACCAAGTAGTAGCACCTCTTTCAAAGCACTGAAGAGTATGCTGGGCCATATCCTTTCCGACTATAGTGTTATTCTCCATATGATCCTCCATGTTCTGAATCCATCGGTCCGTCTCCAATTGAGTCATTGGTCCAGAAAATATAAGCTCATCTCCATTCATCCTCTATTGGGTCCATGGGTTTGGGGTGGGATAAGAGAGATAGAGAGGGATACACACAATCCAAACAATGGTATTTGAAAAGACATATTTTATTTGTAGTTGTCGAAAAAAACATCAAACAAATGACAGCTCACAAACGTCGCATCTAACGTAGATATATAACAGGGGTTTGGTCTTCTAAAGGTCAATAAATCTTCAAAGTCATCAAACTCTTCAGGTCTTGTTCATGTCTCCGGTGGCTACTTTCGATCGTGCTTGTCCTTCTCAAGTTCTTTTGCCAGATCATCTCTGTTGACGCGAAGTCTCTCGTGACGTGCTTTAATATTTCTGGAGTTGCATTCCAAACTTCTGGGTTTTAACATCCTTGACATGAACCATGGTCCTATTGTCCTTCAGTTCCTGACGAATCTCTAGTATCTCGAGGTTCTGCTCCTCCAGCTTGGCTACTTCAGCTTTTGGGTCCTAAGTTCTTCACAAAATACTTCCTTATCCAATACAGCTTCCTAAAGGTTCATTTAAACTTCCTGATGCAATACGCCAGATCCTGGCGATACATCAGCTAAGGTTAAAACTGCATCCATTGCTGATAGATGCTCCATCAGCCTTCTACCATCCAATCCTTCCGAAGAAATGCATGCTTATCTCAGCACGGTGACAATAGCATAAGCGGGCGATAACCTCATGGATAGCCATGCTTGTCATTGCCATGAGCTATCATTCCATAATTGATATCTCCTGCCTTAGGGTTTTCTTGACAAAACTTTGAGTTCTAATGCTCCATATTCGGTCTTTCTCCGATACACCTTGATCTCAGGTATTGACAACTTCCATAGTCTGACAAATCCATAAGGGTAGCCTTCCTAGGTCATACAAATCTGGGAATTCTTCAGAGCCTTCAAATTCTCCTAGTCTTCGGAGTCTTCAACCGTGGTAGTTTCCATTATTATAATGCACGGTAAAATCCTCTTCATTCCTAATTGGCTTAGTTGTCCGATATCTTGTACTCCTTGGAGTAGCCTCATCAGCTGAATCTTCGCGTGGTCAAAAGGGGAAAGGGGTATAGTCTCACAAAAAGGGATTTTTTGAAGAAAGCTCAGAAAAGAAGAGAGGAAAAGATCTTTTTTGAAAATGAAGTTGTAGAGAAAATCTTTCCTATGGGCTTGCCAGTTTCTAGGGGCCACGTCCTACAGTCAACATGTGCTCTGATACCATCTTGTAGCGACCCGACCTCAGACGGTCAAGTCTCTGTGCTTAAGTGTCATCCCTGGATCGGTATGTTGACACACACAACACTCGAGGATTTATAATAGAGGTAAATCACATGTATAAATAACGTAAATACTATTACCTCAATCCATATAGCGGAAGTAACAACAAGGTTGTGGATTCCCATCAACACCAACGGCAAAGTTGAGTGTAGAAATCGTAACCCTAACGTATCACTTACTCGTCGTAAGATTCCTGCAACATGAGACGTTGCAGCCACAAAGAGTCAGTACATTGAATGTACTGGAAATTCACACCATAGGATAATGATGAATAATAGCTATCTCTACATGCATATTTGGCTGGTGGAAAAGCTCTATGGTTATGATGTTTTTTGCGAAAAGCTGATTTTTCCCTACAGCAAAGGAATACATTTTTATTTAACTACAAAGTTTGTTGAAAACATTGAGAAGGTAAATCCCCCTCTCAATCGCAATTAAAAGTAATCATTAACAACCCAACAAATTAACTATAGAGTGATGAGATCAACATGATAATCCAAGAACCAGATACTCAAGATGTCCATAACCGGGGACACGGCTAATCATGATTAGTTTGTACACTCTGCAGAGGTTTGTGCACTTTTCCCCACAAGACTCGATCTCCTCCGTTGGATTTCTCGCACTACATGGTGTTTGAGAAACGGATGACCAAGACACAGTCTTTCAGAAGCATTAACTCTTTACTCTGGCTGGACAGTTACACCTACTTTCCCTCTACATCTGCTAGCCCACCACTGAAAGAGGTCACACAACATACTCAACTATGCCAGAGCCCATAATGGCTTGTGGCTGCACACGGAAGTTTCTAGCATGAATAATCTTATGATCCCTTTGAGCCAGGTGGCGAACCAAATGGACAGCACTGGTCTATTCCCAGGTGCCCGCAACCAATCCACCCAGATGTGTATTAAAGTAGCCACCTTAAGTTGAACCATTAAGTAAACAATCTCACATCTGTCATGGAATACACTCAAACCCAATCCACGTCTACGAGCATAGCATGGCAATATAAGCATAACGTAGAAGTAACTCCCCAAGGGTTTGATAATAAAACAGGTAATAGGTTCTACCTCATCAACTACTTCCCGATACCCACATGTTATCAAACCTACTCATTCAATGTTTGAGGGGTTGGAACTAATGCATAAAAACTGGGTAATAAAGGGATATGATCAAAGTGTGAACTTGCCTTGTACTGTTGATGAAGATGATTCGCACTCATAACTCCTGATAGTTCTACTCGTCACACTCCGGTCAATCTATCGTGAGCAAGCAATAGTAACCACACATAAGCAATCACTCAAAAGATCGGAAAGATCGAAGAAGACAATTTGGAAAACATCAAAACCAAGCAAATAACTCTTGCAACATAATTCTTTTCTAACAGTACCAAAATTATGTGAATTTGGCCTTATCAGAAAGTTTAGGTCAAGAGCTTTAATTTGCAAAAAGAATCAACTCAAACGGAGTTATAAAACTCAAGTTACGAACAAAAGAAGTTTGAATTTAAATCTGTTTGAAACCAAATTTTAAATTTACAAAAACATGTTTAAGTTGATTATCTGGATAGAGGGGATCTTAACAAAGAAGTGGGCCTTGGGTTCGTTGGATTTGGATAAACGAGCGAAAAGTAGTGATCGATTGAATATTAGGGACTAAACTGTGAATAAAATATTCATGGATGGGTCCCTAGCCGAAAACTAAAATAAAAAGAAAAAATCCTATCGAACGAACGTTCGCTACAGAACGCTAACAAATGAAAATTGTTCACTACAGAACCCTAACTAACGAACACTCGCAAAATAACAAAAACTTAATTAATAAACCGATCTACAGAATAAAACCGGTCTAATATAAAAAAACAAACCAAAGAAAAACCGGGACGGGTTAAATCGCTTTATACCGGCTCGTCTGAATAAACCGGCGGCGCTGACGGTTAACTCTGGCGAGGGCGGCGCGGCAGCGAGGCGGCGGCTTCGGCGTGGGGCAGCGCGCAGGCGAGCGGCGGCGGCGCAAGCGAGCGGGGAGGCGGAGGTGCGTGGCAGCGGTGACAGCGGGATCTGCGGCGGTGGCGCGACTACGAGGAGCGGCGGCGGAAAAAACGGGACCCAGGGGTCCCGAGGCGCGCTTTATAAAGAGGCCAGGGTCGAGACGTGGGGGAGGGGGCAAGGGAGGCGGCGGCGGAGTCCTGGTGCGGGACGGCGGCGGCGGCGTACTGGAGGCGGAGTCCAGCGGGAGGTCGGGGACGCACGGCTGGGCAGGGCCGCGGCCTGTTGGGCCGGCCTAGTTCGGTGGCGGAGAAAGATTTTTTTGTTTTTTTAAATACAGACAAAAAATATAAACCATGTAAAATAAAAATAAACTATAGGCATATAATATATCAAAATTTTCAAAAAACATTTTCTTTAACGTGGACATTTTTGTCAAGTCAATAAAATCGAGAAAAATTCAAATAATTCAAAGAGTGCTACTGCCCTACTAAAATCCAATAAAAATCATTTTAAAAATACCAAAATGATTTCAAATTCATTTATCTCCAATTTTCTGATGTAGGGAATCATTTTACCCTATTTTCCATATATTTTTATTTTGGAGAAAAATAATTTGAATAAAACCCAAATAACTCCAAATTGAAAATAATTTCAAAAGGACTTTGAATTTGATCCTTTTAAACTTCCAACTCATATTTCATATGTTTTGAAGAAGTCATTTTATCTTCTCTCATGAAAATCATTGAGTTGCTTAAAGTTCTGAATTTGAAATATTTTCAAATGAAATTTAAATGTTTTCAAAAACCCTTTTTATTTAAATAAATGGAAGAAGTCATGTCATCTTCTCTCCAGGGTTTTGCGATGAAAAATTTGAATTCACGGAGATCATAAATGCAAAAATGAAAGTTTGGGAAAGTCCTTTTATTCCCTCTCATTTAACTTTCAAAAAAAAAATTTCAAATTTCACTCACTTCCAGTCAATCAATCCCACAACACTAAACAATCAATCAAATCTATCTATTAATATAACATTCCAAAGTTTAGAATTTTGGGATGTTACAATCGTTCCGGTGCCATAAAAATCAACAACTTTGAAGGCACAAATCCGAAGGTGGTGAACAGTCAAAGAATCAAACATTATATCTCAGGTAATCCTATAAATGTTGAAACTAATATTATTGAAACCGTAACCCCGGAGGAATACATAAGGGACATTTTCCAGAATGTTTCAGACTCCGAAAATTAATAGGTATGTGGTACGGTAAGTAAACCGACTCCAAAACAGTTCTAATGGCAATTTTTCTCCGTTTTGGAATATTTGAAAAATATGAAAATAAGAAGCAGTCCGGGAAGGACACGAGGCTTCCACGAGGGTGGGAGGTGCGCCCTACCCCCCTGGGCGCCCCCCTCTGCCTCGTGGGCACCCCGTGCGCTCTCCGGACTCCGTTTTCTTGCACGATACTTCTTTCGGTCGGTAAGAATTCATTATATAATCTCCTGAAAGTTTTGACCACCGTATCATGCAATTATCCTCTGTTTTCGTTTCGAGCTGTTTTTCTGACAGATCTAGATCACCATGACATCTCCAAGCACCCCCAAGGACAAGTTCTTCGAGAAGGTCATCAACCCCTACCTCGCGGAGGTGCTGCAACACCCTCAAACCATTGAGATGCGTGATGGGTTGCTGCACATTCGTGATGTTGAGGGACCAAGGAGGACCGGGAGCGTGGAGACGAGGCTCGAAGCAATGGAACAAGTTTTCAAGTTCCAGGGGATGGTGGAACGTGGACTCAACGCCAACCACATGATGTCGCAGAGTTTACCAACAACCACAAGCTGGATGCCAAGAACATTGGGGAGACCATCTTCAAGCTTCACGAGAAGATCGAGCATCTCCAAGCCCAAATCTATGACCTACAAAACCAAAACTGTGAGTATGAATATAGATTCAAGAGGATGAGTTTGGCTGCAGATTTGAGGATCCCGGAGACTCGATCGTCCTTCTATGATGGTGAGCCTATGCCTTGGAAGATGGATGACAAGCCCACATCATCAACAACTCCACCACCTTCTTCACCAGCAAAGGAGATATAATCATATGGGTATGGGCACTCCCCTTGGCAACTGCCAAGCTTGGGGGAGGTGCCCCGGTATCGTATCACCATCACACTCCTATCTTTACCGTTTTTCTTAGTTCGATCCTTTTTAGTAATATCTTGATCTAGTAGAATAAAGTTTTTGGTATGATTCAGTTTTGAGTTTTGCTTTATGATCCCCTTATGTAATCGAGTCCGTGAGCTATATAATAAAGATTAGTGTTGAGTCAAGGGCTTGATTATCTTGCTAGGATCTTGAGTGAATAAAAGAAAATAGAAAGAATAAAAAGAAATAAAGAGATCATATTGATCTTATGGAGAGTAATGACTTCACATAGAAAGAGTATGATGATTAAAAGTTGTTGAGAGTTGACAAACATATAGTTTTGGTCATCGTTGAAATTAATAGGAAGTAATAAAGAAAGAGAGGTTTCACATATAAATATACTATCTTGGACATCTTTTATGATTGTGAGCACTCATTAAAATATGACATGCTAAAGAGTTGATGTTGGACAAGGAAGACAACATAATGGGTTATGTTTTCTTACATCTGAAATAAAGTATATTGTCATGGATCATCCAACATGTTGAATTTGCCTTTCTCCCTCATGCTAGCCAAATTCTTTGCACCAAGTAGAGATACTACTTGTGCTTCCAAACACCCTTAAACCCAGTTTTGCCATGAGAGTCCACTATACCTACCTATGGATTGAGTAAGATCCTTCAAGTAAGTTGTCATCGGTGCAAGCAATAAAATTTGCTCTCTAAATATGTATGATTTATTAGTGTGGAGAAAATAAGCTTTATACGATCTTGTGATGTGGAAGAAATAAAAGAGACGGACTGCATAATAAAGGTCCATATCACAAGTGGCAATATAAAGTGACGTTCTTTTGCATTAAGATTTCATGCATCCAACCATGAAAGCGCATGACAACCTCTGCTTCCCTCCATGAAGGGCCTATCTTTTACTTTTATCTCTTACCCTTATGCAAGAGTCACGGTGATCTTCACCTTTCCTTTTTACATTTTATTCTTTCGCAAGCACCTTGTGTTGGAAAGATCCTGATATATATATCCAATTGGATGTAAGTTAGCATGAACTATTATTGTTGACATTACCCTTGAGGTAAAAGGTTGGGAGGCGAAACTATAAGCCCCTATCTTTCTCTGTGTCCGATTAAAACTCCGTAACCACAAGTATTGCATGAGTGTTAGCAATTGTGAAAGACTAAATGATAGTTGAGTATGTGGACTTGCTGAAAGCTCTTATATTGACTGTCGGCATTCTGGGAACGGGAGTCCCCAGACTTGCCTACCTGTGGCCCACGGCGTGGCTGTGCTAGCGGGCCTGTACGGCCCATCTTCATCAACAAGGCATTCAAGACCCTCGCGAGGGGCCAAGCCTCGCAAGGCGGATGACGCAAGACCTCCTCAGGAGCGGCCTCACCAGGCTGCCTCGCGAGGAGTGGAGATATCAAGGCGGGGCAAACCTCGCAAGGCTCTCGTGACGTGAGCCATGACGATCGACACCAGGCGGGCGCCAGCGCGCGCAGCGTCCTTGTTTCCTCTTTGGTGCTAAGGAGGCAAGCGCAGGCGCGGAGTACCGAGGCATCATGCAAAGGTTTCCATATCAGTGCAACGAGACCAAGACCAGTGGGCCGCCAGGACAGAGGTCACCATGGAGCCCAAGACGGCATCATCGCCAGGGCCTTTTGCAGGCGAAGACTGCTTTTGTCAGGATAGCTTGTACTAGCTGTCCCCTTTCAAATTGGCCGCCGTTGTTGGCTCCCTTCCCGCTCAATATTTGGGAAGAGGACCAGGGCCTATATAAGTAGAACTAGCCACCACCGTAGAGGCATCTGATCTTGGATTGGATATCTCATCTTGGACTGGATCCACTCCATCCTGGCATCCACAAGTTCGCAGAGCATAAGAACACCTCAACCTCAGGAGGCTGTTCTTCACCTTGTATTGTTCATCATCAGCCCAAGAGGCAATCCACTACCACACACTGGAGTTGGGTATTACACCACAACGGTGGCCCGAACCAGTATAAATCTCGTGTCTTTCTATGTTGCGAGTTCGTCGAGTTCGTCCGCGAGATCTTAGTGAGCTAGGGTGTAGATCGGTAGGAGGGAAAGACTTCGTGCGCACCCCAGAGTTCAAACCTTAAGGGTCTTGCCGGAACCCCAGATCCAACATTTTGGCGCGCCAGGTAGGGGTGCGCCGTAGCTTCCCTTCCGTCGATCGGTGCTCCGTCCCTCCGTCGTCTCCATGGCGGACACTCGCCACGCTAGAGCTTAGCGCCGGGCTGCCCTCACCGCCCGTGTCGCTCAGACGGCTCCCGTTGGCGGGCTACCTCGTCGATCCCCGTCGCCTGCCGCCAACTCCACCACCGGCCGCCCGACAGGGAACGAGCAGCAAGCGTCCTCGCTGCACCCATCGATGCGGCAGGACGGCCGCACCGCCACTCCATCGCTGACCCCGGCCGGTTCCTCGTCCCACGCACGTCGCGCTCCCATGGACGCGCAGGCCGCGCTCCTCATGGCGAACGAGCTCCTGCGCTACCGGTCGATGACCTCTACGAGGACTGGCTCGACCCCGTTGCCGGGCTCGTCCGTGCTGCAGGGGGCTCCCCGGCGCCGTCCCTCTCTCTGCCACGCCCTCCGCCAGCCACGGGCGACGTGGCTCATGGAATGCCTCCACCACCGCTACCCCAAGACGGTGCCTTGGCACCAAGGCGCGCGGCCCCTCGGCGCAATCCACCATGCCTGGTGCCCGCGCGCGAAGAGAGAAGCTGCCAAGAGATTCCTCGGCCGCGAGAAGCTGCACCTGCGCTCCCCGCGCCACCTCGCCAAGACCGCGCGCTGCCTGCGTGGTGGCACGCGGGCTTCGTCAAGACCAAGCTCCACCTCCAAGACAGGCCCCGGCGACCACAGCCGGCTGCCGCGCCTTCACCCCCAAGCTGCGTAGCGTCGTCTGGCCGGGCAAGTTCAAGCCGGATCTGCCTCCTCGCTATGACGGCACCGCCGACCCCGCGGAGTTCCTGCAGCTCTACAAGCTGAGCATCAAGGCGGCCAATGGCGACGAGAAAGTCATGACGAACTGGTTCCCAATGGCGCTCAAAGACGGCGCTCGTTCGTGGCTCCTGAACCTGCCTCAGGGCTCGATCTCCTCCTGGGACGAGATGCGTGACCGCTTCGTCGCCAACTTCCAGGGCACTCGCGACCACCCGCCGGCCGCGGGTGACCTGCGCCGCATCAAGCAACAACCGGGAGAGACCCTCCAGAAGTACATCCAGCGCTTCAACAACACTCGCCTCAAGATCCCCAAGGTCACGGATGATGCCATCATCTCTGCGTTCTCTGACAGTGTCCGCGACATCAAGATGAAGGAGGAGCTTGCTATCCACGAGGAGCTGTGCACATCTCAGGAGCTGTTCAACCTGGCGACCAAGTGCGCAAGAGCTGAGGAGGGGCGCCTCTCCCTCCTCGAGCTGCCAGCTGTGGGCGCAGAGGAGAAGAAGGCCAAGGCCAAGGACGTGAAGCGCAAGGAAAAAACCGTGCTCGCAGCGGAGCCGGACACCAAGCGAGGCAGGGACCTGCCCGAGTCATCCAAGAGCAACCGACAGTTCTGCGCCTTCCACAACCTGAACACCCACAACACCAGTGACTGTCAAGAACTCAGAGTCACTCGCGAAGGACGCTTCAGTCGACGCCCCGAGCGCAGCGACCGGGGCTACGGCCGAGGAGGAGGACGTGGAGGCAGACGCTGGGACGACCATGGCCCGCGCCAGGAATGGCGCGACAGGCCTCGTGAGGACCGCTGGCAGGAACATCCTCGCGAGGGCGCCTGGAGGGACCAGCCTCATGAGGATCGTCCTCAGGGCAACACCGGTCTTCCTCCGCTGCCACCACCACCAAGAAGGAATGACGACCACCATCAAGACGAGGGGGCTGGGGGCTTCCAGGAGCCGCGCGCTATCGCCTGCATCTTGGGCGGCGCTCAGGCCGCAGCCTCGCAGCGCATCTTCAAACAATTTGCTCGTGAGGTGAATGCAGTCCTCCCCAAGCTCGAGGCCACGCGCCCGCTCAGGTGGTTCCAGTGTGCCATCACCTTCAACTCGGCAGATCATCTCAAGTGCACAGCCACCGCTGGCGCCCTCCCGATGCTGTGCTCCCCAGTCATCAGCAATGTGCAAGTCACCAAGACCCTCATTGACGGCGGCGGATGACTCAACGTCCTGTCCGTTGACACATTCGACAACCTTCAAGTGCCCTATGAGCAGCTTCAGCCTACCAAACCTTTCTCAGGAGTGACCGACGGCTCCACCACACCGATAGGGCAGGTCCGCCTCCCTGTCACCTTCGGAGAACGCAAGAACTATCGCACCGAGCTCATCGACTTCGACGTCGCGCACATCCGTCTGCCATACAACGCCATCCTCGGGTATCCAGCCCTGGCCAAGTTCATGGCCGTCACCCACCACGGCTACAACGTCCTCAAGATGCCGGGGAGCGGCGGAGTCATCATGGTCCCATGCGAAGAAAGAGATGCGGTATGATCCCTCGAGCATGCCTTCCAAGCTGCAGCAATCGACGACCCCAACAGCAAGAGCGATGATCCTCCAGAGGCCATCCCCAAGAAGAAGAAGCAGATGCGCCGTGCCGGACCTCAGGAGGGTGACGTCGCGGCTGGAACCTCGTCAGGATCAGCGGCCGCTCCAGGGGCGCCTCCCTCCATCGCATAGGAAGGCGCGCCCGGCGCCCTCCTCGGGCAGGGCTCGGGGGCTCTCTTCTGGAGGGCCTCAGACCTTGCCAACCTCACGAGGGAGGTGCTCGGGCACCACTCGGAGGCGTGCTTCGCGGCACGTTTCCCTCAGGAGAACACAGGGCAAGGAGCGCCCACCGCTCAGGAGTTCATCACCAAGACCACTCAGGAACTGCAAGACGCAAGGGCCATGCGCGGCGACCGCCGCTCACGAGGCGCAGCTCCCCATCCAGGCGAGGATGTCGGGCTGCGCGTCTGCATCGACGTTCCAGGGCTCAACAGGGCCGCATCTCAGGAGCCTTTCTGGCCTTTGTGCATAGGCCGCTGCAAGGCTCCACCGCACAGCTACGTTCGCATGCCTTTCGGCCTGCCGAGCGTGACGTCAGCCTATCAGCGCAACCTGCAGCGTGTTTTGGCACCTCAGGAAGCCAGGCACCGCGCCGTCCTAGCAGAGATGGAGACGGTCCTCAGGGAACCACCTGAGCCCCCAGAGCCTCCCGAGGCTCAGGGCCCTGGTGGCTCGTGAGGATCTACTCCCTCGCGGCACACCTTCAGCTGCACCAACTCTCCTTCATTGACAGAACCAGGTGACATTTTCCAAGTTCGTTTAGCTGGGAGCGCCCCTCGGGCTGCATTATTGCCAGGCCGCGTGGGTCCGTCCCTGTGGCATGTATCCCTTTTGCTTATGTCTTCAGTTTACCTTGCTGGGGGCGCCCCTCGGGCTGCATCATCCCCAAGCCGCTCGGGCCTGACCCGGTGGCATGTATCTTTCTGCATTTACCTAAGCTGGTTTGCCTTCCATGCTTAATCTGCCTATGATTGTCACCTGCCCGATTATCACCCGCTCGATCGTCGCCTCCCTCGGGGCCTCCTCACACAGGCACGGTGCTGGTGCATGGGTCCGTCCCTGCCACGTCGACAAACCTAAGCGGTCGAGCTCTGGCACGCGGTGTGCCCCGCGCACGTCACCTCATCAGGCCCTCAGTGCCTTCATCTTCTCACAGAGCAACCAGTGGCAGACTGACAACCATAATGGCAAAACCGTGTTCCTCCTTGTGTTGCCTCACAGGAACATCACGAGGATAGCACCAGGCGGCACCGCGAGCTCCCACCTCTTCCAAGTAATCCACTTGCACGTTAAAAGGGGGCTCCTGAGCATCTCGACTCAGGAGCTCTTACTGGCTCTCCAGCCCTCACCCCCTGGCCTTGACCATGGCATCGCGACCTGGCATACCAGCGGCGGCTGAGCTCGCTCGAGGGCCGGGACCTGAGGACGTAGAGCACGAAGGAAAGCATTGGAAGGGGGAGGACCCGTACGGGCCCAACCTAGCTACGTTGCGGATGATTGCGCACAGGTCTGGCGCAGCGCGAAGAATCGACCCCGAACTGGCAAGATAAGTCGCGAACAACTAAGTTGTTGGAACCTAGGCATTACGCTCGCCGCATCCTTGTTGCGGCCACGTCGCATCCCTTTCCTGCCTTACCATGGCTGCTTGAGCACTAAAGGGGACCTCCTGAGCATCGCGCCTCAGGGGCTCTTACTGGACCTCGGGCCGCACACCTCCTGGCCTTGACCACGGCACGCGACCTGGCATACTAGCGACGGCTGTAGCCTGCCTAGGGACCGGGACCTGTCAGCGTAGAGCAACAAGCTATCGCGAGGTTGGAAAGGGGAGACCGAGCCTGAACAGGGCGTGCATTCACAGATTTTCATAATATTGAAGATACACGCAGAAGACATTACAGACCCTTTACACACCCCCACGGGTACTTCATGATTCTTCGCAGGAAGCAAGAAACGAGAACTAAGGGGAATCCTATCTACACCCTCCCGTGGCAGACCATCATCAACTGTGGGCCACGGGAGGCCGACGCCAACCCCATCCAGATCAGCGGCGGCGACGGCCGGACGCCGCGGCCCTGCTCCGAGCCCGGCGAGAGCTCGGGGGCACGTAGCTATCATCACTCGTCTCCGGAGTCTCATAAAGCTTAGGAGAATCGCTAGAATCGCATGGGCTACTGCTGCTGGAGTAGCCACGAGCGGAGCGCGCGTCAGCCTGGCGCTCCCCTCCAGGGCAACACTCCAGGCGGCGGCCCTCCCCGTCGAAGGCCTTGAAGAAGAGCGTGGAGGCGCCGTCGTACTTGAAGTGGATCGCGAGGGCGCCTTCCGCGTGGCAAACCCGCGCAACCTCGCCCCAGCCGCGGGTCATGAAGATCTTGCTGGTGGGGACCGCTTCGATCTCTGCTCCGGTCGCCGGGGCGTCGCAGTCGGCGTGCTACAGCCAGAGCTTGAGCGGCCCCCTCGGCGGCATCACGTCGGAGAAGAACCGCGGGAAGCGAATCCAAGAGCTTGGGGGAATCGACGCCCATAGCACGAGCTCGCACGAGGAATCCGAGGCGTGGATTCCAGGGGCGACAACGCGTGTCGCCGCGGCGCGGCGACCACGGGCGCGGCGCGGGCGGCGCCGCTCGTCGCTCCTCCCTCCTGAGCCCTCAGCTCGGGCGTACAAGGGTAGCGGGTACCCTAGAGAAGGCCGCTCGCACCAAGGCCTCGTCACCACCTGCATCGCTGCTTCGTCGCGACGGTGAACCGGCCTCTTCTTCGGCGGAAGCGGCCCTGGATCATCGCGGGGGGCCTTTCCTTTCTCTTCAGCGGAGAATCTTCGGATGGGCGCCATTGCAGCTAGCAGTGGAGCAAGGAGGAAAGAAGCAAGCAATCGAGAAAGAGATGGGCAACGGGGGCTCCGCCCCCTCCCCATTTATAGCGGAAGAAGGCCAACCGGCTCCTCCCACGATCACAGGTAATGATGGTTTTCCTTGCATGTCGCAGGGACTTGTCAAATCGAGCAGTTGCCGTGGCAACGTGGGGAAGCGAAGACGCCCATGTCCAATCAACCACCACGCGTCGACCAAGGCCGTGGGCTTTTGGGGCCCGCGGCGCTCCGTACTTGACCTTTGGCTTCGCCCCAAAGCCAAGCCCTAGCGCACCTTGGGCCCGGGGGCTACTGTCGGCGTTCTGGGAACGGGGGTCCCCAGACTTGCCTGCCTGCGGCCCACGGCGTGGCTGTGCTAGCGGGCCTGTACGACCCATCTTCATCAACAAGGCATTCAAGACCCTCGCGAGGGGCCAAGCCTCGCGAGGCGGACGACGCAAGACCTCCTCAGGAGCGGCCTCACCAGGCTGCCTCGCGAGGAGTGGATATATCAAGGCGGGGCAAACCTCGCGAGGCTCTCGTGACATGAGCCATGATGATTGACACCAGGTGGGCGCCAGCGCGCGCAACGTCCTTGTTTCCTCTTTGGTGCTAAGGAGGCAAGTGCAGGCGCGGAGTACCGAGGCATCATGCAAAGGTTTCCATATCAGTGCAACGAGACCAAGACCAGCGGGCCACCAGGACGGAGGTCACCATGGAGCCCAAGACGGCGTCATCGCCAGGGCCTTTTGCAGGTGAAGACCGCTTTTGTCAGGATAGCTTGTACTAGCTGTCCCCTTTTGAATTGGCCGCCGTTGTTGGCTCCCTTCCCGCTCAATATTTGGGAAGAGGACCAGGGCCTATATAAGTAGAACTAGCCACCACCGTAGAGGCATCTGATCTTGGATTGGATATCTCATCTTGGATTGGATCCACTCCATCCCGACATCCAGAAGTTCGTTGAGCACAAGAACACCTCAACCTCAGGAGGCTATTCTTCCCCTTGTACTGTTCATCATCAGCCCAAGAGGCAATCCACCACCACACACTGGAGTAGGGTATTACACCACAACGGTGGCCCGAACCAGTATAAATCTCGTGTCTTTCTGTGTTGCGAGTTCATCGAGTTCGTCCATGAGATCTTAGTGAGCTAGGGTGTAGATCGGTAGGAGGGAAAGACTTCGCGCGCACCCCAGAGTTTGAACCTTAAAGGTCTTGCCGGAACCCCAGATCCGATATTGACTCTTTCTGATGTTATGATAAATTGCAATTGCCTCAATGACTGAGCTTATAGTTCCTTAGTTCTCAATGAAATTTCTGATTCATAGTTTACATTGTGAATAGATTGTTACTTTAGCATAAGAAATAATATGACAATATCCATATATGTTGCTATTATAAGAATGATCATGATGCCCTCATGTCCATATTTTATTTTATCGACACCTCTATCTCTAAACATGTCGACATATTTATCGTTATCGGCTTCCGCTTGAGGACAAGCGAGGTCTAAGCTTGGGGGAGTTGATACGTCCATTTTGCATCATGCTTTTATATTGATATTTATTGCATTATGGGCTGTTATTACACATTATGTCACAATACTTATGCCTACTCTCTCTTTTTTTACAAGGTTTACATAAAGAGGGAGAATGCCGGCAGCTGGAATTCTGGGCTGGAAAAGGACCAAATATTAGAGACCTATTCTGCACAACTCCAAAAGTCCTAAAACTCCACGGAAGTTATTTTTTGAAATAATAAAAAATACTGAGCGAAGAAAATACTAGAGGGGGCCCACACCCTGGCCACGAGGGTGGGGGCGGGCCCTACCCCTGGGCGCGCCCCTGCCTCGTGGGCCCCATGGTAGCCCTCCGGTGCCCATCTTCTGCTATATGAAGTCTTTCGTCCGAGAAAAAATCATAAGCAAGCTTACGGGACTAAACTCCGCCGCCACGAGGTGGAACCTCGGCGGAACCAATCTAGGGCTCTGGCGGAGCTGTTCTACCGGGGAAACTTCCCTTCGGGAGGGGGAAATCATCGCCATCGTCATCACCAATGATCCCCTCATCGGGAGGGGGCCAATCTCCATCAACATCTTCACCAGCACCATCTCCTCTCAAACCCTAGTTCATCTCTTGTATCCAATCTTTGTCCCAAAGCCTCGGATTGGTACCTGTGGGTTGCTAGTAGTGTTGATTACTCCTTGTAGTTGATGCTAGTTGGTTTATTTGGTGGAAGATCATATGTTCAGATCCATTATGCATATTAATACCCCTTTGATTATGAACATGAATATGCTTTGTGAGTAGTTACGTTTGTTCCTGAGGACATGGGAGAAGTCTTGCTATTAATAGTCATGTGAATTTGGTATTCGTTCGATATTTTGATGAGATGTATGTTGTCTATCCTCTAGTGGTGTTATGTGAACGTCGACTACATGACACTTCACCATTATTTGGGCCTAGAGGAAGGCATTGGGAAGTAATAAGTAGATGATGGGTTGCTAGAGTGACAGAAGCTTAAACCTTAGTTTATGCGTTGCTTCGTAAGGGGCTGATTTGGATCCATATGTTTCATGCTATGGTTAGGTTTACCTTAATACTTCTTTTATAGTTGCGGATGCTTGCAATAGGAGTTAATCATAAGTGGGATGCTTGTCCAAGTAAGGACAGCACCCAAGCACCGGTCCACCCACATATCAAATTATCAAAGTACCGAACACGAATCATATGAGCGTGATGAAAACTAGCTTGACGATAATTCCCATGTGTCCTCGAGAGCGTTTTCCTTCATATAAGAAATTGTCTAGGCTTGTCCTTTGCTACAAAAAGGATTGGGCCATCTTGCTGCACTTTATTTACACTTGTTACTTGTTACTCGTTACCAATTGCCTTATTACAAAACTATCTGTTACTGATAATTTCAGTGCTTGCAGAGAATACCTTGCTGAAAACCGCTTATCATTTCCTTCTGCTCCTCGTTGGGTTCGACACTCTTACTTACCGAAAGGACTACGATAGATCCCCTATACTTGTGGGTCATCAATGACCTTCGTCAAGACCTAGACAGTAGAGCAGGAGATACAAGATCGATCTACGGATCGCGAGGACGTGCCCTGGCACGCGAGGACGACTATCTATTCGGACGTGAGAAACCTAGTCACGCTCAGGCCAAAAACTGCAGACGGACTCCATCGGAGCTGTGTCGCGACGCGGCCCGATATAGAGGCGCCGCACACCCTCTTTGCTTCACTGACGAAGTAATGGATCATGAATTCCCAGAAGGGTTCAAACCCGTAAACATCGAATCATACGATGGAACAACCGATCCCGCGGTATGGATCGAGGATTTTATTCTCCACATCCACATGGCCCGCGGGGATGATCTTCACGCCATCAAATACCTCCCACTAAAACTCAAAGGGCCAGCTCGGCACTGGCTAAATAGTCTGCCTGAAAATTCTATTGGCAGCTGGGAGGACTTGGAAGAAGCTTTCCTTGACAACTTCCAAGATACTTATGTCCGGCCACCAG
Organism: Triticum aestivum; assembly: GCF_018294505.1. Classification (NCBI taxonomy): domain Eukaryota; kingdom Viridiplantae; phylum Streptophyta; class Magnoliopsida; order Poales; family Poaceae; genus Triticum; species Triticum aestivum. The sequence continues at coordinate 436,083,042 of NC_057799.1, forward strand.
GAGCCGATGACTTAAGTCACATAGTCCAACAGCCTGGAGAGTCAGCCAGGAAATTCTGGACTAGGTTCCTAACTAAAAAGAACCATATCATCGACTGTCCGGATGCCGAAGCCCTAGCGGCCTTTAAACATAGCATCCGTGACGAATGGCTCGCCCGCCACCTCGGCCAGGAAAAGCCGGAATCCATGGCAGCCCTCACGGCACTCATGACCCACTTCTGTGCGGGTGAGGATAGTTGGCTGGCCCGTAGCAAAAACACAGCAAGTGAAATAGGCACCTCCGAGGGCAAAAATAGCAACGGCAAGCTCTGACGCAACAGACACAAACGTCGAAGCAATGACGACAACACCGATGACACGATAGTCAACGCCGGATTCAGTGGCTCCAAGTCCGGTCAGCGGAAGAAGCCATATAAAAGGAACAATCAGGGACCATCCAGCTTGGACCGCATACTTGATCGTCCGTGCCAAATCCACGGCACCCCGGACAAACCTGCCATTCATACCAACAGAGATTGTTGGGTTTTTAAACAGGCCGGCAAGTTAAATGCAGAGAACAAGGAAAAGGGACCGCAAAGCAAAGACGATGACGAGGAGCCCCGGCAACCGAACACAGGGGGACAAAAGAAGTTTCCCCTAGGTCCAAGCGGTGAGCATGATATATGCTACACACATCCCCAAGAGGGAGCGCAAGCGCGCGCTCAGGGACGTCTATGCGATAGAGCCAGTCGCCCCAAAATTTAATCCATGGTCGTCATGCCCGGTCACTTTTGATCGACGGGATCATCCGACCAGTATCCGTCATGGCGGTTCAGCCACATTGGTCCTTGACCTAATAATTGACGGATTCCACCTGATGCGAGTCCTTATGGACGGCGGCAGCAGCCTGAACCTGCTCTATTAAGATACAGTGCACAAAATGGGCATTAACCCATCACGGATCAAGCCCACAAAGACTACCTTCAAAGGAGTCATACCAGGTGTAGAGGCCCGCTGCACGGGCTCAATTACGCTGGAGGTTGTCTTCGGATCTCCGGACAACTTCCAAAGTGAAGAGTTGATCTTCGATATCGTCCCTTTTCGCAGCGGCTACCACACACTACTTGGACGAACTGCATTTGCTTGGTTCAATGCGGTGCCACACTATGCTTATCTCAAGCTCAAGATGCCCGGTCCACGCGGCGTCATAACAGTCAATGGAAACACGAAACGCTCCCTCCGTACAGAAGAGCACACCGCTGCCTTAGCAGCAGAAGTATAGAGCGGCCTTCTCAAGCAGAACCTTAATTCGGCTGCCGAGCCCCTGGACACCGTTAAGAGGGTTCGGACCATTCTGCAGCAGGACAACTCGGCTCGTCAAGAGCTCGACTAGCAATTCGGCCTCCGTCCCAGCCCCAATCAAGTGACGGCATGCGTACCGCGCGTACATAACTACGCACTCAAAATACCATGGGCATAGACAGAGGCATACCTACCTTGTGATCCATAGTACGGCTCGACCGCTCCCGGACACATATACTTTCACCATCTCCTTTTTCTCCTTTTCAGGTTTCTTATCCACAGGCCCTCCCTGACGGTCTGATAACTGGTCCTGTCAAAGGATAAATACACCAAGATGGCAAGAAGCACAGACGCACGGGGGAATCTCTAGGTGGTCTCTTTCACGATCACTCTACCTGTTTTCAGGACCCACATGCTGCTCTCCATTGGTTTTGGCATGTTAAATAGCCCGTTGCTTATCGCACCATTTGTATCAACGCGCCTTGGCGTATTAATCAAATTTTAAATGGAAACAATTTTGTGGCCCAAATTTTAGGGCCCCAGCTAATTACCTTTGCTCCCTTTTTGTTTTCCTTTTTCTATTGATAACCTTATCAGATAGCACCCGTACACTCTGGTACGTTTCACATTTGCCAGGGGATTTATAGCGTCCCGCAATACGGCAACAAAGTCCGGACACTTTTTACAGTATAGTTCGGCACCCCAAATTTAGCACTATATGCATTGGCTCCGAATCATGTCTTTGGTCAATAGTTGGGTTGCCCGGCTCCTGTGCTTACTACCTTATGTTCCGCTATATCGGCTAGGGTAGTAAAGGGAGAACTACTGCGATTGTGCCCTGGTTCATCCGGATGAGCACCTCAGTAGAGAAAGCCGAAAACTGACTGTCATGATGTGGCGAGAGCCGGTTAGCTCTTCGGAGGTTTCAAATCGCTAGAGGTTTTTTCTGCATTACGTGATGAATCGGTTTTTATCCGATCAGGTGTTTACAGAATCCCCCAGTTCGGACTTCCGAATACCAGGGGCTGCGCCTAAAATTTTATTGTCGAACTCCTATGGCTAAGTGAGGGTGATAAAGCATTATAGTCCGATTGCCTTGTTCATTGCGCTAAACACCTCCTTCAAGCAAATAATTGGATCAAGAGTGTTTAGATTCCACCCCGAACACCCCCGTATTACCTACATGGGGGCTGAAGCCGACGACTGGCCAACTCTTAGATTTAATAAAAATGGCCGCACAGGAGGTAAAAATCTAACACAAAGCATTATATTACATAAATTGTCTTTGTTTCATAATACAGGGCGAGACAAAATATGAATGTATTCATTCAAAGATCACGTCTTTCGCATACTACTCCGCAACAATGCGGGACCCCTGTCGTGGATCTAGGACTGACAGTAGAATGGGGGTAGGTATGAAGAGGCAAGATCCTAGCTATGGCGAAGTTGTACACACGAGTTTTACGAGTTCAGGCCCTTCTTAGAAGAAGTAACAGCCCTACGTCTCGGAGCCCGGAGGCGGTCGACTGGATTATGCGTGTGTGTGTTACAGGGGGTGTGAACCCCTGTCCCAGAGGAGGGGGTGGCTTATATAGAGTGTGCCAGGACCCCAGCTCTCCTCCGTTACACAGGGTTCAATGTACATAAAGAGAGAGCGTTACATGTAACGTCTGTAATAAAGTGCTATAAATGATCATTAAGTCTATGAGTAAACGCCCGACTGTTGCTATGCAGAGTGACTTTAGATCTTCTATATGTCGAGTGGTTTCTGCTACGGTCGAGTGACAGCGATTCTTCCGAGTGGAATGTTCCCGGTCGTGTGGATGGTGATACCCTCTGAACGCTTCTGACTTTAGGGTGATGTCCTTGGGAAGGGTGTCTAGGTCTGGCCTGTGACCCTACCCTAGGTACATAGCTTCATCATTAGCCCCCGAATGGTTCAGGGTTTGAGTGGAGAAGGAGTTGAAAATACTTCCGACCTAACTTTCGCGCTTCGGAAGTGTCTTGTGGGGATCGATGAATCAAAACGGTAACATCAACTTCTTTTTTAGTTGCCTTGATCCATTCTTGGTTTTTGTCGAGTGAACTTTACCGAAAAGCCTCGAGCGTTGTTATGGAGGAAATCTTTCGTCTGACAGGTTGTTCTGTCGCCCGCGGATCTCGCGGGATTCGAATTTTGGGAAGCGCGCGGGGCGAAGGAAGCCGCAGTAATTGGGCTGGATTAGGCAGGGCCACCTCAATTTCTGCACCACCTTTTTCGCCATGTATAGCGCGCGCGACTATTGCGGGATTTGATAAGATCGCCCGGGTCCACAGGTCAGTCACTCGGAAGCAACCTCATATAAGGCGTCGGACGGGGGTTTTTGAACAGTGCGTTCCCATTCTTCCTCTTCCTTCTCTGTTTTCTCCACTGGCCGCTCCTGCCCCAGTGCCGCCGCTCTGTTCGAGCTCCGCTCGCTGCGATGGGGAAGGAGAAGACGGTGGCCTTGAGCGCGCGAAGAAGGCGAAGGCGAAGGGGAAGAAGTCCAGCCGGGGCGGATCTTCGTGAAGGTCTGGCCTGCCGCGCGGCTGGATCCAGGGCGACTGGATCCGGTCAACGATTCGTCAGGACGACATCGATGATCTAGCCGAGGAGGGATTGATCCCCCACGGATCCGCGTGGCTCCCGGAGAACGAGACCGAGCCCCGACCGCAGGAGGGTGAGTGTGTCCTCCTCGCCAGTCACGTCGACCGCGGGTTTTCTTTTCCGCCTCATCCTTTTTTCCGAGCTTTCTTGAACTTCTTTGGAGCACAACTTCATCACTTTTCCCCCAACACCATCGTCTATCTTGCCTCTTTCGTGTCTATGTGCGAGAATTTCTTGGGCTGTCGACCGCACTGGGGTCTCTTCAAGCACATTTTCACGTGTCACTCTCAGTCGGTCAAAAAAGCAAATCCGAGTGACGAGAGGACAAAAGTGATCCAAATGTGTGGGGGTCTTGGGATTCAGATGAGGGGTAAGAGCTCTTTTCCAGCCATAATCCTTCCCGAGTCAGTCCGTGGGTGGCAGTCGACTTGGTTTTACTGCAAAGACCAGCCGACTCCAGGCCAGTCGAATGGACTTCCCCCCTTTTGCATGGCTCGAGTAGAGAAGCCCTCCGCCTTTAAAGTGACCCCGGGGGAGAAAGCCGAGGTGAAGGTGCTGGTTGAGCGAGTGGTCCAGCTCATCCGTGATGGCGTGACCGGCATGGATCTGTTGGAAGTCTTCCTCAGGCGCCGCATTCAGCCGCTTCAAGCCCGTGACCATCCGATGTGGATGTATTCGGGCATTGACGATTCCACTCAGATCCATCCAGAAGACATTGATGAGGATACGGTGGAGAAGTGGTTGAGGGGTATCACTAGCAACAAAGATAACCCCAGGGGGGCCAGGCGAGTCCCTCCACTCGACAACTCGTACGAGACAGACAAGGTCCAACTCTGAATTGCGGAGTGTTATCTTGATTCATCATGTAACTACTTGTAATCAACTGACTGACTTCTGTCTTGCTTGTTGTCTTCTAGGCCCCTACTGAGATGTATTCGATGCCCAACAGGGAGCAGGAGCAGGACCCAGAGGGGGAGGCGAGCGGAGGCGAGAGCGGCGAGTGGCATTCTCATGGTGAAGAGGACGAGGATAGCGACGACCCGAGTGATGAAGAAGAGGTCGACTCGCCTCCCTGTAGGGAAAGGCGATCCAAGCTCACCCACGATCCAGCAAGTGCCCGCGGCAAAGCGACCGCGCAAACTGGGCAGTCATCAAAGCGCCCTCGGACATCTTCTCCAGCACCGACTGAAAAGGCACCGAAGCAGCCGAAAGCTGCGCCATCAAAACCACCGAAAGCCTTGCCCAAGATCAAAGTGACCATCCCTACTGTTTCCAGGTAATAGTTGGACTTAAATTCCTTGTTTAGTACGAACTGGGTCTTGGTCGAACCACTGTTATGACCGACTGAATCTTGAAATCTACAGTGCCGCTACCTCTGAGACTTGCGCTTACAAGAACGAAGATGAAGAAATGGAAGATGCCATCACCTCAAATCCAGGTACGATTCTCATAATCCTGTCCTTATTTACTCAGTCATTTTATTGGTCGATTGAATTTCTAACAATTGATTCTTTTTGCAGCTCCTCCTCATGTCATTGATCTTCCAGATGATGACGAAGACGTGCCACTGAGGTCCCAAGGGAGAAGAAACAGGAAGGTGTCAGCTGGAAAGACACCTCAGTCTGCGTCGGCGACTGAAACAGCGATCCAGGAAGGTGGCAATGCCAATCGGGCTTCTGTAACTTTCGCCGTACCACTGACGAGTGCCCAGCCTTCGGCGTCGACTGCCCAAACTCCAGCCGATCTATCTTCACTCTTCACCGCACATCACGTCCTAGAAGACCAAGTGGGTGCTGCCAAGGAAGCCATACGCCAGGCGGGCATCATGATGGAGCAAATGAAGATGGTCCGAGAGGCTAGCCAGGCGGCTTACGACGCCAGTTCAGCCCTTCAGAGCAACGTCCAGGTTGGTTGATCACCGACTGACTCTTTAACTTGTCACTTGTTCTGTTAGGATATGGTACCTGAAAACTTCTTTGAAAAATCTTTTCATCTGCCTGCGTTTCGCATTTGTACAGCCACTGGGTGTTTTGAATCGTCAGTGAGCAAACTTGCATCTTGAGTCGACTAGGTTGTGTCGATTGGATCTTGTAACTAGTGGGGGCACGCTGAGTGCACCCACTGGGTGTAGTCCCCGAGACTATAGTTGACTGCGGGCAGTCGACTGTAGTCTTTGAATCAGAATTAGAATTAGAATTATTTCACTCGGCCTGGGCGGACCATGTCGAGTGGAATCTGAACCAGTGGGGGCACGCTTAGTGCACCCACTAGGTGTAGTCCCCGAGACCGTGGTCGACTGCGGACAATTGGCGACGGTCTGAGAACAACTTGCCTCTTTTTTTTACACTCGGTCTGGACAGACCACGTCGAGTGGAAACTGGACCAGTGGGGGCACGCTAAGTGCACCCACTGGGTGTAGTCCCCGGGACTACTGTTGTATGTTTGATTCGGCAGTAGTCTTAGAACTTGCTGAATTTATCAGACCATTGCTCTGAAGTAACCAGTCTTTCCATTTGTCAATTGACTATCATTTGACTACAGAAATCTTGTGAACTTGGAGCTCGTTTTGCTGACCTGGAGAAGCAGCAGATTCAACTCAACCTTGATCTGGAGCTGGCCAAGACAAATCTGCAGAAAGCCAAGGGTGAAGCCGCTGGTAAGAAAAAGCATGTCGACTGATTTGTCTCCGAACCGGATTTTATTTTGCTTTTCCTGAACCGAGCGTTGTTTCTTTGAGAGAAATTGAACCAAGCCCTGGCGAAAAAGGACCAAGATCTTGTGGCCGCACAGAAAACATCTGATGAGAAAACTGCACTCGCTGAACAGAAGCTGACCTCAGTCGGCAAACTGGAGGAAGAAAACGCCAAGCTGAAAACTGCCCTTGATGAAGCCAATAAAGAAGCGACTCGCCTGAAGAAGGACAAGAACAATCTGAACGAGAAGATGGAAGGCATTGCTCACAAGAGGGACGATCTGGAGAACTATCTGGGAGGTCTTGCTAAGAAGCTGTTCGTCATGCTTGAAGGTATTCTCTTCGATCCGACTGACTTGTTACTGTCGACTCGACATTCCATCACTGACTCATCTTTGAATTGTGCGTATAGAATTTTTCCAGAACTTCGAGGAAGAGAGTGGGCGAGTTGAGACAAGCTTGGACCCCATCCACTCTCCAATGAAGGACGAAGCTGCCATGAACGTACTCCGACTGGAATCTCGGGTTGCTGGTGTTGTCGACTATCTTGCTCGACTGAAAGTCGCAATGTCGCGGATCGACACAGCTCTATGTCCAAGGGGGGCGCTCCAGAATGACCTCGAGTCTCTGATGACTTGGCTTAATGAGATTCCCGGTCGAGTGCAAGAATGGAAGAAGTCTTCTGCCCGGTGCGGCACTGACGTGGCTCTGTCCTTGGTCCGTGTCCACTACAAGGAAGCGCGAGAAGAGAAGCTGGCAGCGACCAAGGTTGCCAATACCAAGAGGCACGACTTCCAATCTTTCATGGAGACTTTCATTGCTGCTGCCACTTGGACTGCCGACGGAATCGACCTGGACGAATTCGTCGATCCTGCCAGTCCTCCTCCTGCGGAGTGAACAAACTTTTATGCCTCACCTTAAATTTTCCTCGGAATGCCGAGTGATTTTGTAACCGTTAAACTCCTTCGGGCTTGATGTCCGAGTACTTTGATCCGTGGTCCGGAACCTTAGGATTTATCTGAACTTAGTTTATCTCCGAATATGCTTGTGTTTGCTATCGAGTGGAATTTGTCCTTCACTCGGAATAACCTTTGTACTTGAAATGCAGCTCTGAGGAGAAGGCTGTAGTCACCCTGCACCTCGTCGTCCTTGCGGATAGGGATGGAGCATACGTTGTACTTGTGGCGTAGCTCCGAGGAGAAGGTTGCAGTCGACCTGCACCTCGTCGTCCTTGCGGATAGGGATGTGTTTCAAACTTAGGCGAGTACTGGACCGCAGCTAAGCCCCCGAGTGGGAGGGTTGCTCACCACTCGGTAGGATTTTTCAAACTTAGGCGGGTACCGGACTGCAGCTAAGCCCCCGAGTGGGAGGATTGCTCACCACTTGGTAGGATTTTTCAAACTTAGGCGAGTACTGGACTGCAGCTAAGCCCCCGAGTGGGAGGATTGCTCACCACTCGGTAGGATTTTTAAAACTTAGGCGAGTACTGGACTGCAGCTAAGCCCCCGAGTGGGAGGATTGCTCACCACTCGGTAGGATTTTTAAAACTTAGGCGAGCACTGGACTACAGCTAAGCCCCCGAGTGGGAGGATTTCTCACCACTCGGTAGGATTTTTAAAACTTAGGCGAGTACTGGACTGCAGCTAAGCCCCAGAGTGGGAGGATTGCTCACCACTCGGTAGGATTTTTAAAACTTAGGCAAGTACTGGACTGCAGCTAAGCCCCCGAGTGGGAGGATTGCTCACCACTCGATAGGTTTTTTTTAAAACTTAGGCGAGTACTGGACTGCAGCTAAGCCCCCCGAGTGGGAGGATTGCTCACCACTCGGTAGGATTTTTTAAACTTAGGCGAGTACTGGACTGCAGCTAAGCCCCCGAGTGGGAGGATTGCTCACCACTCGGTAGGATTTTTAAAACTTAGGCGTGTACTGGACTGCAGCTAAGCCCCCGAGTGGGAGGATTGCTCACCACTCGGTAGGATTTTTCAAACTTAGGCGAGTACTGGACTGCAACTAAGCCCCCGAGTGGGAGGATTGCTCACCACTCGGTAGGATTTTTAAAACTTAGGCGAGCACTGGACTACAGCTAAGCCCCCGAGTGGGAGGATTTCTCACCACTCGGTAGGATTTTTAAAACTTAGGCGAGTACTGGACTGCAGCTAAGCCCCAGAGTGGGAGGATTGCTCACCACTCGGTAGGATTTTTAAAACTTAGGCAAGTACTGGACTGCAGCTAAGCCCCGAGTGGGAGGATTGCTCACCACTCGATAGGTTTTTTTTAAAACTTAGGCGAGTACTGGACTGCAGCTAAGCCCCCCGAGTGGGAGGATTGCTCACCACTCGGTAGGATTTTTTAAACTTAGGCGAGTACTGGACTGCAGCTAAGCCCCCGAGTGGGAGGATTGCTCACCACTCGGTAGGATTTTTAAAACTTAGGCGTGTACTGGACTGCAGCTAAGCCCCCGAGTGGGAGGATTGCTCACCACTCGGTAGGATTTTTCAAACTTAGGCGAGTACTGGACTGCAACTAAGCCCCCGAGTGGGAGGATTGCTCACCACTCGGTAGGATTTTTAAAACTTAGACGAGTACTGGACTGCAGCTAAGCCCCCGAGTGGGAGGATTGCTCACCACTCGGTAGGTGTCGTGGAATTGTCACGGCAGATGTCCTCGAGCTAGGACTTAGTCGTGGAGCCATCGCAGCTAGGAAGCTTAAAGGGGTTAAACGGGACAAGGAACACGGGGGTTATACTGGTTTGGCCCCTTACGGTGAAGGTAAAAGCCTACATCCAGTTGAGGTGGTATTGATTATGGTTTCGATGACCAGGGAGCTTGATTGCTGTGCCTGGCTCTCGACGAGATCTTACTTGTCCCTAAACCGCCGCCGGGTCGTCCCTTTATATGGAGAGGTTGATGCCCAGCGGCTCTCAGAGTCCCGGCCGGCTCATAAGAGTGTCCGGCTCGGACTCTCAACTATTCTTGCCTTACACTACAAGTCTTGCCATACGGCGGTTTATCACTACGGGCCTTAAGCCATCTCCGGGTCTTAGGCCCATCATTGACCCGCCGTCTTCAAGCTCGGTACTGGGCTTCGCGTGATGACCATTATGAGTAACCCGGCCCCTCCCGGCGGGTGACTCTAAGGGTTATATCCTCAACATTAGGCCCCAGATTGATTTGAACCGGTTCATGTCAATCTTCAATTCTTTTGAGAGAAAAGATCTTCCGGCTTATGGTCGTGTGAAGGTTATAACCCGCCGTGACGTCATCTTCTGGATTCCTGGTAACCCGCCATGACGTCATCTTCCATTAAGTCCATTTTTTATCCCACCATATCCTCAACGGATCTTATCCTTTAAAGGCCATCCCGAAAATCGAGGCGTTTTTGTGGTGAGATAATCACGCCGTGGCCTCCTCGTTTCTCGCGCCCACTTATGAGCCTCACTTTATAAATAGATCGGCCCATGAGCCTCCAGTCACTCGTCGCCTCCATCTTCTTCCTCCTCTTGCCACTGTGCTGCCGCCCGAGCTCCGCCGCCGCCGCCGCGGGTTTCCTCGTCTTCACCAACTCAGGCCGCTGCATCAACCTGACGTGACCAGAGAAACGCGACGAACCCCCGCCGTAACTCCGCACCTGTAAGTCCCTGCACCTCTCCACCGTAGATCCGCATTAGGGTTCCACTGTTCTTCCTCTGTTCTTCGCTGTTCTTCTCGAATTCTCTGTAGTTCTGCCACTATAGTCATGTTTGATCCAAGAGTAGTACAGAGCTCCTGCGGTAGTTGTTGCACATCCATTTTTCCACTAGTAGATCCCCTTTGTTTGAAATAAGATCCCACTCTGAATCCATGAACTTCTTCTGCGTCAGTTCTAGGTCTAGAAATTTTTCCTTTTAGCCAACCGTTTGATCCAAAATAATTACTGCGATCTGTGAAACTTGTTTTCACCACACTTAGTCAAAAATTGCATCTGCTGAGCTATGGCGGCTCACATTTCCGGCTTAAAAGAAGCCACGCGCTGTAAAATTTCCGGCTCATTTATGATAAAGCTGTAGACAATTTGAATTACTCACGATACCTTCAGCGGCTTAGATAACCCGATGCACTTAACCATATGTCATTAGGCCCCTCTCATAAGCCGCCATTGAGTATTAAACTGTAGACGTCTGCCGGCTTATAATTGAACCGGACATTTTCCTTTTGTCATAGGCTTCATCTTTCACAATGCCTCCTAAAGCTCCCAAGGCACCCATCACGTGCAACTGGATGAGATCCAATGTCACCGACGACACTTTAGCTGATTTCGTAAAGACGGGTTACTTGCCCAAGAAGGAAATCATGTCTTATCGTGCCCCTGACCCGTCGGAGGAGAGACCTCAACCTAGAGATGGTGAGGTGGTGATATTTGCTGATCACATGAGCCGGGGCTTCGCACCGCCCGGCTCAAAATTCTTTAGGGATGTTCTGAACTTCTTCGATCTGCGGCCGCAAGACATAGGACCCAATTCCGTGTCAAATATATGCAACTTCCAAGTATTCTGCGAAGTCTATCTTGGAGAAGAGCCCAGCCTGCTGCTCTTTAGAGAGCTATTTTATCTGAACCGCCAGAATGAGTGCGCCAACGGGCCAAGCCTGGAACTTGGTGGAATCTCCATTCAACGCCGGAGAGACTGCCTCTTTCCTTATGCTGAGCCGCCAAGCCATCCAAAGGACTGGAACCAGACGTGGTTTTATTGCCAGGACACTTCTCCGGCTGACGAGAGCCCTCTGCCCGGCTTTCGTGCCCTGCGTCTGGAGCCAAATCACCCTCTGCCAGACAAACTCTCTCAAGCTGAGCGTCAACCTCTGATCCCCACCATCAATAAGATCAAGGCTCTCCTGGGAAACGGCCTCAACGGCATTGATCTGGTCCGGGTTTGGATCTCTTGGCGGGTGATCCCCTTGAGCCGCCGCCCCGGCTTAATGTGTGCTTACACGGGCCGGAAGGATGACCCTCTGCGGCACAGCCCCAACGATCTTCCTGAGGACGTTGTGGACGACATGACCAAGTCTCTCCTGAATGAGAGCTTAGCCGACTGTGGGAGAACCGGCCTGAACCCCTTCTGCCAAGCTAACCCGGCTCCGGCGGTAAGCCACTGACCTGAACACCTTGGTTTTCTTTTTAATAGTTTCCATCTGAACCTTAAGAAATCTTTGCTGTATGTTTCAGGCTAATGACAAGTTCTGGAAGGTCAAATATGACCATGAAGCGGCCAAAAAAGCCAGGAAGGCTAAGAAAGCCGCCAGGAGAGCCGCTCCCCGCAAGAAGGGAAGCAGGCCTACTGCCTCAGAGCTGCTTCAGCTAAGTGACAGCTCCGAGTCAGAGGTAACCCCTGAATCTGTAGGCTCTTGTTTTGTTTCTTGCTTATTCCTATCCACCTTATCGATACTGATCATCAGCAGGATGACACCGGAGCAAGTAACCCGGTGACTGAAGAGGTAACGACACTTTCCTCCGACTCGGAGCCCTTGCCAAGGCCGAAAGTCCGAAGAGTAACCCGGAAAGTAAGATTTTCACATCCTTTAGCTTATCAAGATCCTCAATTTCTTTTGAAGCAACAGATTCATGAGAGCCGGCGGCACACCCGGACCAACAAGGATGCAGACCTCTCCTCCGGCTTACCTGAAGCGTCAAGGAAGCGCCGGACCGAGGTTATCTCCAACTTATATCCTTTTCATCCTTTGGCGGGCGTTATACGTCAACCGCTCAATTCTTCTGATTCAAATTATCAGGAAACTTCACCTTCCTCTGGTGACTCTATGCAATCGAACCTGCCGGCTTTCAAGACCGCACCCGGGTAATGATGATCATCTCTTGTTGTGCTTATCTTTACTCATGCTTTGTACTAACCTTTTGTCCTTTCAGTGCCCAGGCAAAGCTCAGCAAGAGGGCGAAGAAGAACAAACCGGTCGAAGAGCCGGTCTTGACTGAGCCGGAGGTTTCAGCTCAAGAGCCGCCAGCTGCCTCTGCTCCTGAAGCCACCGCTCCAACCGACGAGCCAGTCATAGAGACTTCTACCAATCCGGATATCTCCAGCCCGGCTCAGCCGGCCGATGACCCGGACGTGGTAATCACCCGGACGGAGTTTGTCGAGCCGGGGAGACCCACTGCGCTGGCTAAGTGCTCTGCCAAGGAAGAATTGCTAGAGCGCCGCAGGGCCAAGCTGGACATCACCAACTACGCTAACTTGAGCATTGGAGATATCATCTCCGGCTATGTCAATCAGGTGCACAGCAGCCGGGATCTGGAGATTGACATGGTGAAGCAGATACAGCAGAAATCTGAGGTACCACTCTCTTGCTTACTGCATAGTCATCTTTACCATACTAGCCCCCAAGTCTACTACTTATGATAGAATACGTTGTAGACTTAACTTCCGGCTTACTTTCATGAACCGGCAATTCGTTGATAGAACCTTTCAGCATACATTAGCCCCCAAGTGCCAAGTGTCTTTGCTTGGAAAGTGCTTGGGACTTTAAAGTTGTATAATAATTATTCATACTATAACCCGGAAATTGTACAGGCTGCTTGCAAAAAATTTGAGGCTGATATCTCTGAGCTGAAGAACCGCCTGAAGACTCAGGAAACTGAGACCCGGAAGGCCAACGCTAAATTTGAATCCAGTGTTGCTGCTCAAGAGAAGCTGAAAAAGAAGTTTGAAACTGAAAGGAAGACTTGGGCTGAAGAGAAGGCTGCTCTGGTCAGCCGGGCCGAACAGGCGGAAGCGGCTCTGACGGAGAGAACCGCCGAACTCTCCGGCTTAAAACGCCATGTGTCACAGATGGTCGCCGCAATCTTCGGTAAGTCATTCTGCAGGCTTTCAACAAGTTTACAGTCTTTATGTCTCATAACTCCCATCATTGCTAGCGGCTTATCTTACTTTGTTAAACAGGTCCCAGAAGCGCCAACCTCAATCAAAATGTGCTGACCAAGCTGAAGGCCGTGTACACTCTGGTGGAGCAACTCTACACCGGGTCACAGCGCGCCTTGGCCGTTGTGGCCCTGTCCAATGAGGTTCCGACTCACCTGGCGGACGTACTTCGCCGGCTTGCCGTTCTTCCTCAGCGTTTCCAAGAGCTGCGACGGGCCTCTGCAAGAGCCGGAGCCATAGCTGCTCTGAGCCGGGCCAAGGCTTTCCTTCCAGAGCTAGACCCGGCTGACATCGCACTTGGATACCCCAGCCTGAAGGAAGATGGCACCCCCTTCGACCAAAAAGACTTTGCTGCCTGTGTGAAGATCGTGCGCCCGGTGGCCACCCTGATTGGGAATGACACCGACCTTACCAAGTACCAGCCGGGCTACGACGCAGAGAATCAGAGGATCCCCACTCCGCGTTATGAAGCCATCAGCTTGGTCCCGCCGACTCGTAAGCACACCTTTGCCCCAGAAATTGACCCGGCCGGGTTAATTGACGAGGAGGCTCAATTTGAAGCTTTGAGCGGCATTGACTGGAAATCGTCCACCTTCCAGGTCATGGGAACAGCCGGAGGAGCGGAGAGGGATGAGCCGGAAGCTTCGACTCCACAAGCACCTTGATCTTTAGACGGCTTATGGTTGCACCTTAGAGCAATGCCTCACCTTTTGGACTCGGGGAGTCCTGTAATAGAGTAGGACAAACATGTTAATCTTGTCGTGCCATCGTGCACATGTTGGATGCTTAGCTCCGTTAAAGTTGCTTCCTTATATTCCTCCGGGTCATAATTGATCATTTATTGTCCTTAAGCTCGAATAGCTGTCTTTAACCATCCTGCATAGAAAAACAAGTCACAAGTCTCGAGGCGGCTTACCGCACTGAGAATCATAAACCTTACATACATAACCCGGAATAGGAATTAACAATCCTCAGAGACTGGCCCTCCATTACCTCTTTGATGTAACCATAATGGCATACTTACGGGCCTTCAAGTAGAGTTCCGGCTTATGTAACCCGAATGATGAGATGAAGACCTCAACTCCGGTTTACCAGCGTCAAGAATACTTACTATATGTTATCAGCATTGTGAATCAAAATTAAGTCGGCAAAAGGAAAAGCCGCCCTTGCACACTACTGATGTGACCAACAGAACTTGTTGTAAGTCAGAAAATCAAAAACTTAAGTGCTTCCGGTTCGAATACGACCAGAGAACCGTCCCAAAGGGGTTAAGCTAAGATTCGAATGCGATCATATAGCCCCCAGTGGCTTTGGCGATGCCAATCAAGAGGGTACCGACAGCTATGTTCTCTTTGGTTCGAATACGACCCATGTTTGAACAGGAAGCCCCCAAATGACCTTAAGAGTTGTTTAACGACGCTGATTCAAATACGATCCACGTCGGTTCCCAAAGGGGGTTGAGCTATGATTCAAATATGATCAAAGAAAACTCCCCAATGAGCTCGGCACTTTGCCAATCAAGTGGGTATCGACAGCTATGTTCTCTTTGGTTCGAATACGACCTATGTTTGAACAGGAAGCCCCCAGGTGATTCTATTGCGTACGGCTAGATTCGAATACGATCATAAGCCGGATCCACCTCCAAGTGACCATGTGATGGTGTAATGGAAACAACACTTTTACCTTTGGAGGAGAAAAGGACAGAGGTCCTGCTTTATTATTTAACATAATATATACGTGGCTATAGAAATATGTACATTATGAGAGCCGGTGGCTCAAGTGTAATAAGGCCGAAGCTGAGCTATGTTCCACGGCCGACGGGTCTCTTCCTCCGACTTGCATGAATCTTTATGCTCCCGAACATCAATAAGGTAGTATGACCCGTTGTGCAAGTTCTTGCTGACCACAAATGGCCCTTCCCAAGGCGGGGATAGCTTGTGTGCATCTGTTTGATCTTGGATGAGCCGGAGCACCAGATCACCTTCCTGGAAGACCCGGGACTTAACCCGGCGACTGTGATAACGGCGCAGGTCTTGTTGGTAAATCGCTGAACGAGCTGCTGCCACGTCACGCTGTTCGTCCAACAAGTCAAGAGCATCTTGGCGCGCCTGTTCATTATCCGCCTCAACATAAGCCGCCACTCGAGGCGAGTCATGACAGATGTCACTGGGGAGGACTGCTTCCGCTCCATAAACCATGAAGAAAGGCGTGTAACCCGTACACCTGTTAGGAGTAGTATTGATGCTCCATAACACGGAGGGTAGCTCCTCCACCCAACAACCCGACGTCCGTTGTAAAGGGACCAAAAGCCGGGGCTTAATGCCCTTCAAGATCTCCTGATTAGCTCTCTCAGCTTGACCATTGGATTGAGGATGAGCCACTGATGAAACATCAAGTCGAATATGCTCTCGTTGACAAAACTCCTCCATGGCGCCTTTAGATAGATTGGTACCATTGTCAGTTATAATGCTGTGTGAAAAGCCAAAGCGAAATATCACCCTTTTCATGAACTGAACCGCCGTGGCTGCGTCACACTTGCTAATTGGCTCTGCTTCAACCCACTTTGTGAATTTGTCAACTGCCACCAAGAGGTGAGTCTTCTTATCCTTGGACCTTTTAAAAGGCCCAACCATATCAAGCCCCCAGACCGCAAATGGCCAAGTGATTGGTATCATCCTCAGCTCCTGAGCCGGCACATGAGCCCGTCGCGAGAACCTCTGGCAACCATCACATTTACTGACCAAGTCCTCCGCATCAGCATGAGCCGTCAGCCAATAAAAACCATGACGAAAAGCCTTGGCCACAAGGGATTTTGAGCCGGCATGATGGCCACAATCCCCTTCGTGAATCTCACGCAAGATTTCTTGACCTTCCTCAGGGGAGACACAATGCTGGAACGCTCCCGTAACACTGCGGCGATACATCTCACCATTGATAACAACCATTGACTTAGACCGCCGGGTTATTTGTCTGGCCAAAGTTTCATCCTCAGGCAAATCTCCCCGAGTCATGTATGCCAAATATGGTACTGTCCAGTCTGGGGTGATGTGGAGAGCCGCCACCAACTGTGCCTCTGGGTCAGGGACAGCCAAGTCTCCTTCTGTAGGTAACTTGACCGAAGGGTTATGCAGGATGTCCAAGAAAGTATTAGGCGGCACCGGCTTTCGCTGAGAGCCCAGCCGGCTTAATGCATCAGCCGCCTCGTTCTTCCTGCGATCGATGTGCTCTACTTGGTAACCCTGAAAGTGTCCAACAATGGCATCAACTTCACGGCGATAAGCCGCTGTGAGAGGCTCCTTGGAGTCCCACTTGCCTGATACTTGTTGAGCCACTAGATCTGAGTCGCCGAAGCACCTTACCCGGCTCAAGCTCATCTCCTTAGCCATCCGAAGACCGTGGAGCAAGGCCTCGTACTCAGCCGCATTGTTAGTACAAGGAAACATCAACCGTAGCACATAATGAAACTTGTCACCTTTAGGGGAAGCCAATACAACTCCAGCCCCCGAGCCTTCCAATTGCCTAGACCCATCAAAGTGAATAGTCCAATATGTATTATCTGGCTTTTCTTCAGGCACCTGTAGCTCTGTCCAATCGTTGATGAAATCCACCAAAGCTTGAGATTTAACAATAGTGTGTGGTACATATTCAGACCATGAGGCCCAAGCTCTATAGCCCACTTAGCCACTCTCCCTGTGGCTTCTCTGTTTTGGATGATATCTCCAAGGGGAGCAGAACTAACCACCGTAATGGGGTGACCCTGAAAATAGTGCTTAAGCTTTCGGCTTGCCATGAACACACCATAAACAAGCTTTTGCCAATGTGGATAACGCTGTTTGGACTCGATGAGCACTTCACTGACGTAATAAACCGGCCGCTGAACCGGATATTCCTTACCCTCTTCCTTGTGCTCCACCACCACAGCCACACTGACGGCTCGTGTGTTGGCAGCTACATACAGTAATAAGGGCTCCTTGTCAACCGGAGCAGCGAGGACTGGGGGCTCGGCCAGCTGTCTCTTCAAATCCTCAAAAGCAGCATTAACAGCATCATTCCAGATAAAGTCATCAGTTTTCTTCATCAACTGGTACAACGGCATGGCCTTCTCACCCAAACGGCTTATAAACCGGCTTAAAGCAGCGATACGACCCGCCAGGCGCTAGACGTCGTTTATACACGCCGGCTTAGCCAGAGAGGTGATTGCCTTGATTTTCTCTGGGTTAGCTTCAATGCCTCTGTTAGAAACCAGGAAACCCAAGAGCTTGCCTGCAGGAACACCAAAAACACACTTGGCCGGGTTAAGCATCATCTTGTAAACCCGGAGATTATCAAAGGTCTCTCTAAGGTCATCTACCAGGGTCTCCTTCTCCCTGGACTTAACCACGATATCATCCACATAGGCGTGAACATTGCGCCCAATCTGGTTATGAAGACAATTCTGCACACAACGCTGGTAAGTCGCCTGTGCACTCTTGAGTCCAAAAGGCATAGACACATAACAGAAGGCTCCAAAGGGAGTGATGAACGCCGTCTTCTCCTGGTCCTTAACTGCCATTTTAATCTGATGGTATCCAGAATAAGCATCCAAGAAACTCAAGCGCTCACAACCCGCCGTAGCATCAATGATTTGATCAATACGGGGAAGGGCAAAAGGATCAGCCGGACACGCCTTGTTTAAGTCCGTGTAGTCCACGCACATCCGCCAGGTGCCATTCTTCTTGAGCACGAGCACCGGGTTAGCTAACCATTCTGGATGAAAAACTTCGACAATAAACCCGGCCGCCAAGAGCCGGGCCACCTCCTCACCAATGGCCTTCCGCCTCTCTTCATTAAACCGCCGAAGGAATTGCCTGACCGGCTTAAATTTCGGATCAATATTGAGAGTGTGCTCAGCGAGTTCTCTAGGTACACCTGGCATGTCAGAAGGTTTCCATGCAAAGATGTCCCTGTTCTCACGGATGAACTCGATGAGCGCGCCTTCCTATTTTGGATCCAAATTGGCACTGATGCTAAACTGCTGAGATGAGTCACCTGGAACGAAATCAACAAGCTTGGTCTCATCAGCTGACTTAAATTTCATTGCCGGCTCATGCTCCGTGGTCGGCTTTTTCAGAGATGTCATATCTGTTGGGTCAACATTATCCTTGTAGAACTTCAGCTCCTCTGTTGCACAAACAGACTCTGCATAAGCCGCGTCGCCTTCCTCACATTCCAAGGCTACCTTTCGGCTACCATGAACCGTAATGGTCCCATTGTGACCCGGCATCTTGAGCTGTAGGTATATGTAACACGGCCGTGCCATGAACTTGGCGTAAGCCGGCCGTCCAAATATGGCATGATAAGGACTTCTTATCTTGACCACCTCAAAGGTCAATTTTTCCACCCTGTAGTTGTACTCATCTCCAAAGGCCACTTCCAATTCGATCTTACCAATTGGATAAGCCGACTTACCAGGCACCACGCCATGAAAAACAGTATTGTACTGGCTGAGGTTCTTATCAATCAACCCCATACGACGGAAGGTCTCATAATAGAGGATGTTGATGCTGCTGCCTCCATCCATGAGCACCTTAGTGAACTTATATCCTCCCACCTGAGGAGCCACGACCAGGGCCAAGTGACCCGGATTGTCAACCCGGGGAGGGTGATCCTCCCTACTCCACACAATAGGCTGCTCAGACCATCTTAAATAGCGTGGAACCGCCGGCTCAACAACATTCACCGCCCTCTTATGAAGCTTCTGATCTCGCTTACACAGACTGGTGGTAAACACGTGATACTGTCCACCATTAAGCTGCTTTGGATTGGTCTGGTAACCCCCCTGCTGCTGTTGATGACCCTGGCCGGACTGCTGATTAAAGCCCCCTTGATCATTCTGAGGATTAAGATTTGAGCCGCCGCCCGGGCCATGAAAACCACCAGCGCCTGAGCCGCCACCCAGGCCATTGTTGCCATTAAAGGCATTGGAATTCTTAAAGGCCTTCATGATTGCGCAATCTTTCCATAGATGAGTAGCTGGCTTCTCCCTAGAGCCATGCCTCGGACAAGGCTCGTTCAACAACTGCTCGAGCGTTGGGCCTGACCCGCCAGCTCGGGGAGGTGGCCTCCCTTTACGTCGCTGGCTGTTACCCTGTGAGTTGGCATTGGCCACAAACTCCATGCTTCCATCAGCCTTACGCTTGTTACCTCCTTGGTTTGCCGGGTTATGCTGAGGACCCTTGCCATTGCCATTCTTCCTTCCCTTCCCTGTCCTTTCATCATCTAAAGCGGGGTCCTTGGTACTATCAGAGTCGGCGTACTTGACGAGAGCCGCCATCAGCGTACCCATATCATTGCAGTCGCGTTTGAGCCGCCCGAGTTTCATCTTCAGGGGTAGGAAGCGACAATTCTGCTCCAACATTAAGACTGCAGAGCCGGCATCCATCTTATCAGATGAATGTATTATCTCCTTGACTCGGCGAACCCAATGTGTCGTAGACTCACCCTCCTGCTGTTTACAGTTAGTCAAATCCACAATTGACATAGACTGCCTACAGGTATCCTTGAAGTTTTGTATGAACTGGGCTTTCAGCTCAGCCCAAGATCCGATAGAATTCGGCGGCAGCCCTTTCAACCAAGTGCGGGCAGTCCCATCTAACATCATGGTGAAGTATTTGGCCATCGCCGCTTCACTGACCTCCAGCAATTCCATGGCCATCTCGTAACTCTCAATCCAGGCTCCGGGTTGTAAATCAGCCGTGTGATTAGGCACCTTCCTACGCCCTTTGAAGTCCTTGGGTAGACGTTCGTTGCGGAGAGCCGGCATTAAACAAGGGACACCTCCAGTCCTCGTAGGGATACCCACGTCGACGGAAGTCGTCGGATAAGCCGGGGGTGTCTGGTAAGCCGTCAACTGAGGCACCTGCTCCGCCTCTTGCCGTGCTCTGTCTTGGTCTGTTGCGTGAAAGGCTCCGTTATGAGCCGGGCCATGGCCAGGTGGCAAGTCATGGCGTCGGACATTACTTGAGCCGGTTGCTGAAACCATGTGTCTGCTATAACTCGGGCTCCGGCCTGGACGAGGGGTTGAATGGATCCTGTCCCGGCTGTTAGAGTACGCCTCTTGCTGCGCCAGAGCTGTCTAAAGGAGCTCCCTGACCCAGCGGGTTTCGACCGCAGTTGGAGAGTCGCCATCAATTGGGAGAGCCGCCAGCCGTGCCACCGCGGCGACCATGTTTTCCAACGGGTTCGCATAATGACCCGGTGGTATTGGCACATACTGAGGCGGGGCAGGGTTCGCCCGGGGCGGTCCCATTACTTGGGGCTGAATTGGTGTCCCAGCCCCGGGCACTATGATCTCCGGTGGGTTACTAGACCCTGCACCTGACGTGTTGAAGAGGTTTCGAGGATCATAAACCGGAGGGAGTCGAGATTGGGTCTTCTGATGCCTCCTTCTCATGACCTCATTGGATGCGTTTTGATCCATCGTGAGCCGGAAGGATTGTGCCTGAATCAGCCGAGTCTGGGCATCGAGAGCCGCCCTCTCCGCAGCCATCCTGATTCCCTCCGCCGCCAGATCCTCCTTGGCCTTTGCTAGATCCAGTTTTAACTATGCCACCTCCGCGTCATGTTGAACTTGATCCGCCGGAGCTACCGTAGCGGTCAACAGGACCGTCATCTTATCTGTAAGGTCCATCAGCACCTGAGCCGGCGAAGGCACCGGGCTTCCTGACCCGAAGGCGGGGTTTTGAACAGGTTGCGCGCCGGCCATGAAGATTCCAACCCGGCTCGGCGGTTCAAAGGGGTCCGAAATGCTATCGCCATCGGAACAACCCCTAAGCCTGCCATCTTGAAGTTGATACAACGAGTTTGACTCATCCGTAGACGACTCGCCATCAGAGCCGGCGGCCGTCTCATCACCAGATCCAGACCCTTCAGAGAGTCCTCCATGAACACATCCCACAAAAGCATGCTTCAAGGCAGGTAGAGCCCGGGCGGGTCGTGCACGCTGAGCCATCTCGATGAGACCGGCGCAGAGATCCGGCTCAGGGCCCGCCTCACCAATCTTGCCAATGAAGACATGAATTCCGCCGAAGGGGACCCGGTACCCGTACTCAATTGAGCCGGCGTCGGGGCCCCAGTTTGCATCGTCGATGTAGAGCTTGCCGCGACGACTCTTGGTCATCCGGCCCACAGCGTATCCCTTGAGCCCTTCGAAGCTGCCCTTCAAGAACTCAAATCCACCGTGCGCTAGCCCCACGGTGGGTGCCAACTGTCGTGGAATTGTCACGGCAGATGTCCTCGATCTAGGACTTAGTCGTGGAGCCATCGCAGCTAGGAAGCTTAAAGGGGTTAAACGGGACAAGGAACACGGGGGTTATACTAGTTCGGCCCCTTACGGTGAAGGTAAAAGCCTACGTCCAGTTGAGGTGGTATTGATTATGGTTTCGATGACCAGGGAGCTTGATTGCTGTGCCTGGCTCTCGACGAGATCTTACTTGTCCCTAAACCACCGCCGGGTCATCCCTTTATATGGAGAGGTTGACGCCCAGCGGCTCTCAGAGTCCCGGCCGGCTCATAAGAGTGTCCGGCTCGGACTCTCAACCATTCTTGCCTTACACTACAAGTCTTGCCATACGGCGGTTTATCACTATGGGCCTTAAGCCATCTCCGGGTCTTAGGCCCATCATTGACCCGCCGTCTTCAAGCTCGGTACTGGGCTTCGCGTGATGACCATTATGAGTAACCCGGCCCCTCCTGGCGGGTGACTCTAAGGGTTATATCCTCAATAGTAGGATTTTTAAAACTTAGGCGAAACGGATTCGCAGCTAAGCCTCCGAGTGAGAGGCTTGCTCACCACTCGGTAGGATTTTTAAAACTTAGGCGAGTACTGGACTGCAGCTAAGCCCCCGAGTGGGATGATTGCTCACCACTCGGTAGGATTTTTAAAACCTAGGCAAAACGGATTCGCAGCTAAGCCTCCGAGTGAGAGGCTTGCTCACCACTCGGTAGGATTTTTCAAACTTAGGCGAAATGGATTCGCAGCTAAGCCACCCACTGGGGGATTTCAGACACAAATATAAGCAATGACAATCATTTTAGAAGACTGTAAAACTCTTGTCTTTGATAAACAAACTACAAAGGTATTTCTTATTACATCAACAGAATGAGTGCTTAAGTATAAAAGGGGCGGACCAGCTCCGCATTCCAAGCACGCGGCTCATCTTTCTTGTGCTCAACATTGTAGAGGTGATACGCTCCATTGTGGAGCACTCTGGTGACAATGAAGGGACCTTCCCAGGCAGGAGCAAGCTTGTGTGGTTTCTGGTGATCCACTCGGAGAACCAAGTCTCCCTCTTGAAATGCCCGACCCCTTACGTTTCTGGCGTGGAATCGATGCAAGTCTTGCTGATAGATGGTCGAACGGAGCAGGGCCATCTCTCTTTCCTCTTCTAGGAGATCAACTGCATCTTGCCGTGCCTGTTCTGCTTCATCTTCTGAGAAAAGCTCGACTCGGGGTGCATTGTGGAGTAAGTCACTCGGAAGTACATCTTCAGCTCCATAAACCAAGAAGAATGGAGTTCGGCCAGTCTACCGATTGGGAGTTGTCCTCAGTCCCCACAGCACTGACGGAAGTTCATCGACCCAGGCTCCTGCTGCGTGTTTGAGATCACGCATCAGTCGGGGTTTCAGCCCTTTGAGAATCAATCCGTTTGCTCTTTCAGCTTGTCCATTCGACTGGGGGTGGGCGACTGAAGCATAGTCGAGTCGAGTACCTTGGGAAGCACAGAAGGTTCTGAACTCATCAGAATCAAAGTTCGACCCATTGTCGGTGATGATGCTGTGTGGAACACCATATCTGAATGTTAACTCTCTAATGAAGCTGACAGCAGTACTGGCTTCAAGGTTTTGATAGGCTTGGCTTCAATCCATTTGGTGAACTTGTCGACTGCCACGAGCACGTGAGTGAAGATGCTCCTACCAGTCCTCAGAGGTCCAACCATATCCAAACCCCAAACATCAAAGGGACAGACGAGTGGAATGGTCTTCAGAGCTGATGCAGGCTTGTGAGACAGGTTGGAGTAAAACTGGCAACCTTCGCATTTGTCGACTATTTCTTTTGCCATCTCATTTGCTCGTGGCCAATAAAATCCCGCTCGGTATGCTTTGGCCACAATGGTCCGAGAGGATGCATGATGACCACAGGTCCCCGAGTGGATATCATTGAGGATCACTCGACCTTCTTCTGGTGTTATGCATTTCTGGCAGACTCAAGTCACACTTTCTCTGAACAACTGTCCTCTTATCACAGTAAAGGCTTTGGATCGACGGACGATCTGTCGAGCTTCTTCTTCGTCCTCTGGAAGTTCCTTCCTGAGAATGTATGAAATGTACGGCACTGTCCAATCGGGAGTGATGACCAAAACCTCCATGATCAAGTCGACCATGGCTGGGACTTCAACTTCAGTCGGATCAGTGGCACTCTTTGGGTGTGGGGGATCTTTAGTGAAAGGATCTTCTTGAACTGAAGGCGAATGTATATGTTCCAAGAACACATTGCTGGGAATGGCTTCCCTCTTGGAACCTATCTTTGCCAGATCATCAGCAGCTTGATTTTTCAGTCGGGGTATGTGATGGAGCTCTAACCCCTCAAACTTCTTCTCTAACTTTCTCACTTCATTACAATAACCAGTCATAGCTGGACTTCTGACGTCCCACTCCTTCATTACTTGATTGACCACTAAATCCGAGTCGCCATAGACCATGAGGCGATGGACGCCGAGTGAAATGGCCATACGCAACCCATACAGAAGGGCTTCTTATTCAGCTTCATTGTTGGAGGAGTCAAAGTGAATCTGGAGAACATAACTGAGTTTGTCACCTCGGGGGGATACCAATACCACCCCAGCACCGGAACCATTCAGTATCTTGGAGCCATCAAAGAACATGGTCCAGTGCTCCGAGTGAATCTGAGTCGGCAGTTGCTGTTCAATCCACTCGGCGAGGAAATCTGCTATTGCTTGGGACTTGATAGCTTTCTTTGCCTCAAACTTGATATCCAAGGGAAGGAGTTCAATCGCCCATTTTTCCACTCGACCAGTTGCATCTCTGTTGTTCAGAATCTCTGATAATGGTGCGTCGCTGACGACTGTAATGGAGTGATCAGAGAAATAGTGTGCAACCTTCTTCGTGGTCATGTAAATCCCATAAACAAGCTTCTAGTAATGTGGATATATTTGTTTCGATGGAGTCAGAACTTCAGAAACATAATATACCGGGCGCTGAACTTTATAGGCTTTTCCTTCTTCTTCCCGCTCGACTATGAGTACTGTACTGACAACTTGTCCAGTGGCTGCAATGTAAAGCCGTAAAGGCTCTTTGCTGATTGGGGCAGCGAGCACCGGCTGGGTGGATAGCAGGGCTTTGAGCTCTGCAAACGCTGCGTCAGCTTCAGGAGTCCACTCAAACTTATCAGACTTCTTCATCAGTCGGCAAAGAGGCAATGCCTTTTCACCGAGGCGAGAAATGAATCGACTCAAGGCGGCCAAACAGCCAGTAAGCTTCTGGACATCGTGCACATGCACAGGGCGTTTCATTCGGAGTATAGTACCAACTTTCTCTGGGTTAGCGTCGATCCCTTGTTCGGAAACGAGGAAACTGAGTAACTTTCCGCCAGGAACCCCGAATGTGCACTTTGATGGATTAAGATTGATACCATACCTTCTGAGGTTGGCAAAAGTTTCAGCAAGGTCAGCTAGCAGGTCGGAACTCTTATGTGACTTGACCACAATGTCATCCATGTATGCTTCCACATTCCGACTGATTTGAGTGAGCAAACACTTCTGAATCATCCTCATGAATGTGGCTCCAGCGTTCTTCAGGTCGAATGGCATGGTGACATAACAAAAGCATCCGAATGGAGTGATGAAAGCCGTTTTTATCTCATCAGGTCCATACAGTCAGATCTGATGATACCTGGAATAGGCGTCCAGAAAAGACAATCACTCACATCCCGTAGTCGAGTCGACGATTTGGTCGATGTCGGTGTCAAAACCGGCGGATCTCGGGTAGGGGGTCCCGAACTGTGCGTCTAAGGATGATGGTAACAGGAGGCGGGGGACACAATGTTTACCCAGGTTCGGGCCCTCTCGATGGAGGTAATACCCTACTTCCTGCTTGATTGATCTTGATGATATGAGTATTACAAGAGTTGATCTACCACGAGATCGTAGAGGCTAAACCCTAGAAGCTAGCCTATGATTATGATTGTTGTTGTCCTACGGACTAAACCCTCCGGTTTATATAGACACCGGAGGGGGCTAGGGTTACACAGAGTCGGTTACAAGGGAGGAGATCTACATATCCGAATTGCCAAGCTTGCCTTCCACGCAAAGGAGAGTCCCACCCGGACACGGGACGAAGTCTTCAATCTTGTATCTTCATAGTCCAACAGTCCGGCCAAAGTATATAGTCCGGCCGTCCGAGGACCCCCTAATCCAGGACTCCCTCAGTCGATGCGGGGGAGAGGAAAATGATCTTTCGGGCAGGCCCGATTGATATGCTTGAAGTCAATGCACATGCGAAGTGAATCGTCCTTCTTGGGGACCATGACAACATTGGCGATCCACTCGGAGTGGTAAATTTCTCGGATGAACTCAGCTGCAAGGAGCTGAGCCACTTCCTCACCAATTGCTTTCCTCTTCTGTACGGCTGACCGTCGAAGATGTTCCTTGACTGGTTTTACTTTCGGGTCGACTCACAAACGATGCTCAGCCAGTCCCCTAGGTACACCTGGCATGTCAGAAGGTTTCCATGCGAAGATGTCCCAGTTCTCACGGAGGAACTGGATGAGCGCTACTTTGTAACACCCCGGATGTAACTTTCCATATTTGTAACTCCAACTCTTGCCATTTTCGGCTATGTGTTATGATATTCCCTTCATGGTCGGGTTTTGTCTTTCGTTTTGCATTTTGTTTTCGTCATGCTTCTCGTATCATGTCATCATGTGCATTGCATTTGCATACGTGTTCGTCTCATGCATCCGAGCATTTTCCCCATTGTCCGTTTTGCAATCCGGCACTCCCACCTCCTCCGGCGCACCCCTCTTGTTTCGTTTCGTGAGCGGGTGTTGAACGTTCTCGGAATGGACCGAGGCTTGTCAAGTGGCCTTGGTATACCACCGGTAGACCACCGGTCAAGTTTCGTTCCATTTGGAGGTCGTTTGGTACTCCAACAGTTAACCGGGTAACCGCAAAGTCCGTTTGTGTGTTATAGCAAAACCCCTCTATAAACAGCCCAAAACCCCTCTAAGTCACTTCCATGCTCTAGGTGGTTCGATCACGATCGTGTGGGCGAAAACCGCACTCCATTTGGAGCCTCCTAGCTCCCTCTACCTATATATATGTGCACACCTCCTCCAAATCCCGGATGAAACCCTAGAAGTTTTCCTCTCCCCGCCGGACAAAACCATCCCCACCGACGGACACGTCCGCCGCCGCTCCCCCGTCCAGCCGCACGCCGCCACGTGGCAGCCCGTCGCCGCCCGTACGCCGCGGCCCGG
>NC_057799.1:436110743-436119184 GCF_018294505.1 Triticum aestivum
GCCCGGCGCCGCGCCCTCGCCGCCGGGTCGCCGTCCCCTCGCCCTCCGGGAGCTCCTCCTTGCCGCCTCCTTCTTCCCCTCCATCGTCGGCCACCGTCCCCGCCACGTCTCCGGCGAGCTCGGCCGATCTGGATCCCGATCCAGCCAACGCCAAGGTTGACTTTCCTCCCCTCTAATATCTGCAAAGTCCCGTAACTTTTACAATATGTGCACCTGTTCATCGCATCATAACTCTCTGCATATAGCTCCGTTTCGTGCGTGTAATTTATTGAAATGTTCGTCTCTAGATGCTCTTCATTTTGTTCTATTGCACCATGTTCATTTGAGTCCATCTTGATGCCCAAATCTCTGGTGCAAGAGTGCTAGTTGCTGTTATCTGCTGTTACTTATCAGAACTTGAGGATTTGTTATTTTTGTTGCTTTTAATCTGTGCATCTTATGGGCATGAGATCTACATGTGTTTTGTTGTATGCCATGCCATCTTTACAGAGGTGTATGCCATGTATTTTTGTGATCTATTTGGGGACTAGCACAAGCATACAAACTAGGCTTCGTGATGTTTCTGTTTTCAGGGACTTAGTAAATTTACCAAGTCTTTGTCTGCTGTTATTTTGTTGCTATGTATCCAGGTGGCTACAGAGAGATCCATGCTTATTTTGGTGATGTTCAGTAAGGATGTTTTGTAGATATTATTGTAATTAATCCATTCATGCCCTTGTTTGCAATTATGGAGTGCTGTAGCATGACTCAATCTTGCTCTACTTTTGCTATAAAATGTTTCTGACAGATTCTTAACATGATATTCAATTTCGCCAAGCTTTTTGTAGTTGATCCATACATGCTATGTATTTTCTCTTGCCATGATTAGCTTCATAAACATTCCATCTTGCTGTAGGTATGCTTTTTTGTCATGTATTTCTTTATGATGAGTGCATGAAGCTCACCAAGATGCCCTCATAATGTCTGTTTCTGCCATGCTCTGTTTTCTGCCAAGTCTGGAACCTGTTAACGAAACTTGCTGTGTTTACATGGTTTCCATCATATCTTATGGTCCTTTTTGGCTTATGGTCAGTAAGGGACTTTTGTCATATGCATTTAGTAGAATACTTCCATGCCTTGTTTTGCCATGTTAAGTTCCTGTAGCATGTTGATTTCGTGCTCTGAACATTGCTACCTGATGCTGTTTCAGTCATGTCCAGTAATTTCACCAAGTCTGTGAACCTGTTATCTTTTGCACTTTTACCATGCTTGTTTGAACCTGTTATGTTGTGATCTAGCTGTAGCTCAGTGTTCATATTTTGTCAAGCGTCTCCTGTTGTTTACTGTCATATGCTTTGTTGCTACGTTGGAGGGCTGTAGCTTTGTTACTTGTTGCATTCTAAGTGCTATCATGCTGTTAATCACAGATTCGTGTCATTCTTATTTTGCTTGCCATTTGCAAACCGTGCATCCGTTTCCGGTGATCTTTATATCGATTTCGACCGAAATCATCTCATATTTCCAGTGGCATGCTTGGGTTGCCAAGTTACTACTTTTTTCATCATTTTCCTTTCGGAGCACGCATATGCATCGCATATCCCATCTCGCATATCATTCATGTTTTGCATCATGTTGCTTGTGCTTTTCCCGTGATTGATTGTGGTTCCATTGCTTGTGTTCTTGTGTTGGGTAGAGCCGGGAGACGAGTTCGTGAACGAGGAATCTGTTGAGTACGCTTACGAGGATCAAGCTTTCGACAACTCTGAGAACCTTGCAGGCAAGATGACCATACCCTCGAAATCACTTCTATCTTTGCTTTGCTAGTTGTTCATTCTTTTGCCATGCTACGCTACCTACCACTTGCTATATCATGCCTCCCATATTGCCATGTTAGCCTCTAACCATCCTTTCCCAGCAAACCGTTGTTTGGCTAAGTTACCGCTTTTGCTCAGCCCTTCTTATAGCGTTGCTAGTTGCAGGTGAAGTTGAAGTTTGTTCCATGTTGGAACATGGATATTTTGGAATATCACAATATCTCTTATTTAATTAATACATCTATATATTTGGTAAAGGGTGGAAGGCTTGGCCTTATGCCTGGTGTCTTGTGCCACTCTTGCCGCCCTAGTTTCCGTCATACCGGTATTATGTTCCTTGAGTTTGCGTTCCTTATGCGGTTGGGTGATTTATGGGACCCCCTTGACAGTTCGCGTTGAATAAAACTCCTCCAGCAAGGCCCAACCTTGGTTTTACCATTTGACCACCTACCACCTACACTTCCCTTGGGTTTTCGCGAGCCCGAGGGTCATCTTATTTTAGACCCCCACGGGCCAGTGCTCCTTCGAGTGTTGGTTCGAACCGAGCTGCCTGCGGGGCCACCTTGGGGAAACTTGAGGACTGGTTTTACTCGTAGCTAGTCTCATCCGGTGTTGCCCTGAGAACGAGATATGTGCAGCTCCTATCGGGATTTGTCGGCACATCGGGCGGCTTTGCTGGTCTTGTTTTACCATTGTCGAAATGTCTTGTAAACCGGGATTCTGAGACTGATCGGGTCTTTCCGGGAGAAGGTTTATCCTTCGTTGACCGTGAGAGCTTATGATGGGCTAAGTTGGGACACCCCTGCAGGGTATTATCTTTCGAAAGCCGTGTCCGCGGTTATGAGGCAGATGGGAATTTGTTAATGTCCGGTTGTAGAGAACTTGTCACTTGACTCAATTAAGATACATCAACCGCGTGTGTAGCCGTGATGGTCTCTTCTCGGCGGGGTCCGGGAAGCGAACACGGTTTGAGTTATGAATGACGTAAGTAGGAGTTCAGGATCACTTCTTGGTCACTACTAGATGGCGACCGTTCCGTTGCTTCTCTTCTCGCTCTATTTTGCGTATGTTAGCCACTATATATGCTTAGTGCCTGCTGCAGCTCCACCTCATTACACCATCCTTTCCTATAAGCTTAAATAGTCTTGATCTCGCGGGTGTGAGATTGCTGGGTCCTCGTGACTCACAGATTCTACCAACACAGTTGCAGGTGCCGACGATGCCAGTGCAGATGACGAAATCGACCTCAAGTGGGAGTTCAACGAGGAACGTGGTCGTTACTATGTTTCTTTTCCTGATGATCAGTAGTGGAGCCCAGTTGGGACGATCGAGGATCTAGCATTTGGGGTTATCTTATTTTCATTTGGATTTGACCATAGCCGGTCTATGTGTGTATTTTGGACGATGTATGGATTACATTTATGTATTGTGTGAAGTGGCGATTGTAAGCCAACTCTCGTTATCCCATTCTTGTTCATTACATGGGATTGTGTGAAGATGACCCTTCTTGCAACAAAACCACAATGCGGTTATGCCTCTAAGTCGTGCCTCGACACGTGGGAGATATAGCCGCATCGTGGGCGTTACAAGTTGGTAATCAGAGCCATCCCTAACTTAGGAGCCCCCTGCTTGATCGAATCGCTGGCGTTGTTGAGTCTAGAACAAAAATGTTTTGAGTCTTAGGATTATATATATCGGAGAGTAGGATTCTTTTTACTCCTCAGTCCCTTCGTCACTCTGTTTTGATGCTACTCATCTTCCTCTATCCAACAAGCTTGAGTTTGGTCAATTCGGAGCTCATATGAAGAAGTTTTGGCAGTTCTGTTTTTCTCCCTACGGTAGTACCGCGGTGGCAGCGGTAGTACCGCTTGTAGCGTCAAGCGGTAGTACCGCGGTGGCAGCGGTAGTACCGCTTGCAGCGTCAAGCGGTAGTACCGCTCTACTACCGCCTCGATTTTGGGTCTGCTCTTTTCGTGTCGGGTTTAGCGGTAGTCGCGCGGTAGTAAGGCACGGTAGTTCCGACTATAAGCGGTAGTACCGCTCCGGTCGAGCGGTAGTACCACTGGGGTGAGCGGTAGTACCGCTTATAAGCGGTACTACCGCCCCAAGGTTCATGTTTTGTTGATCCATTTCCCTGCTTCTTCCGCCCGAGCTGTAGTACCGCTCGTGGAGCGGTAGTACCGCTCGTGTGCAGGCTGAGCACATAACGGTTGGATTTCCCCCCTCCTATAAAAGGGGGTCTTCTTCCCCAATGAACCTTATCTCTTGAGCTCGTGTTCTTCCCCAATTGTTGACCTTCTTCGAGCTTGCTAACTCTCAATCCCTCCATGGATTCTTGCTGGTTTTTGAGGGAAAAGAGAGAGGAGATCTAGATCCACATTTCCACCAATCACTTCCTCCTCTATGTGAGGGGAACCCCTTGGATCTAGATCTTGGAGTTCTTGGTGTTCTCCTTCTTGTTCTTCCTCTTTTTTTCCTCCCTAGCATTAGTTGCTTCGGTGGGATTTGAGAGAGAAGGACTTGGGCACTCCGTGTGCCCTTGCCATTGCATTTGGTGCATCGGTTTGAGTTCTCCACGGTGATACGTGGAAGTTACAAGTTGAGAAGCTTATTACTCTTGGGTGCTTGGTGCCCTTGAGCTTGCTCCTCTTGGGTGCTTGGGCGCCCTAGACGGTTGGTGGTGTTCGGAGCTCAATCATTGTGGTGTAAAGCTCCGGGCAAGTGTCGGGATCTCCAATTAGGTTGTGGAGATCGCCCCGAGCAATTTGACGGGTACCGGTGACCGCCCCCAAGGGTTGCCAAAGTGTACGGGTTCGGTGACCGCCCCCAAGGGTTGCCATTTGTACGGGTTCGGTGACCGCCCTCAAGGGTCCCTTAGTGGAATCACGGCATCTTGCATTGTGCGAGGGCGTGAGGAGATTACAGTGGCCCTAATGGCTTCTTGGGGAGCATTGTGCCTCCACACCGCTCCAAACGGAGATTAGCATCCGCAAGGGTGTGAAGTTCGGGATACATCGTCGTCTCCGCGTGCCTCGGTTATCTCTTACCCGAACCCTTTACTTATGCACTTTACTTTGTGATAGCCATATTGTTTCTTGTCATATATCTTGCTATCACTTAGTTGTTTATCTTTCTTAGCATAAGTTGTTGGTGCACATAGGTGAGCCTAGTTGTTGTAGGTTTTGTGCTTGTCAAATTAACCGCTAGGTTTATTCCGCATTTGTTCAAGCCTAAACCGTAATTATTTTAAAGTGCCTATTCACCACCCCCTCTAGGCGACATCCACGATCTTTCAATTGGTATCAGAGCCTCGTCTCTCTTTGTTAGGCTTAACCGCCTAGAGAGTAAAGATGTCGACTAGGGGATTAGGATTCTCTGACACTTAGTTTCGACTTCACAAATTTTGATGTTTGGGTAATTCGCATGCTTAATCTCTTTAGGGTCATGGACCCAAATTTAGAGCGAATTGTAGATATGGGTTTTTCTCCTCCAAAGGATCCCCAAAGATTATCTTTAGAGGATGAGAAAAACTCTTATCTCAATGCTCAAGCTTCTAATGTGCTTTTCGATGCTTTGAGCAATGTAGTTATATTTCAACTCATGCCGTTCCGGGATGCTCATGAGTTATGGACAAAGCTTCAAGATAAATATGGTGTGTCCAAGATTTGTGGGGATGATTGTTCTCCCTCCACCTCCGGCCGTGTTGCCTTCTCAACTTCTTCTACTTCACCTACATGTGGATTGCCACAAGGTAATGTTAGGGTGAGTAGTGGTGGTCATTGCAATGATGATAGTGTGCTTGTTCTTGGTGATTCTTCATCACTATCTTATTGCAATGGTCCTTCTTTGGACTTTAACACTTCGAGCACCTTACATGTTTCACATGCTCGTGTTGGTAGTCCTTGCATATCATGTAGAAATTGCTTGCTCAAATCTCTTGATGATATGCTTGTTATGTCTTGTTGCCATGATAAAAATGTATCTATTTCGAGTTGGTGTGCTAACAATGTAGAGGAAACCCAACACCCCTTGGAACAAGATGTGGTCTTGAACGGTGCTTCAAGGGATCCTACATCATCATCGATTGCTTTTTGCCTTATGGCTAAGGCTTCAAAGTGCTATAAATGATCATTAAGTCTACGAGTAAACGCCCGACCGTTGCTGTGTAGAGTGACTTTAGATCTTCTATATGTCGAGTGGTTTCTGCTACGGTCGAGTGACAGCGATTCTTCCGAGTGGAATGTTCCCGGTCGAGTGGATGGTGAAACCTTGTGAACGCTTCTGACTTTAGGGTGATGTCCTTGGGAAGGGTGTCTAGGTCAGGGCTGTGACCCTACCCTAGGTACATAGCTTCATCAACCCCTCCAGGACGTCTCCAAAATATCGCTCGGGTGTGCGGTGCTCCTTGCCCTCAGGCGGCCCATCGGTCGCTAGTTTGACGGCGTCCATCTTCGCCCACCATACCTTGACACAAGCGAAGGCCAGGCGCGCGCCCTCGATGCAGACCGACCGCTTGACGACATCCAGCCGAGGGCAGGCATTCACCAGCCACTTCACGAGGCCGAAGTAGCTGCTGGGTATATCTTTGGCAGGCCACAGTCGGATTATCAAATCCTTCATGGCCAGTTCGGCCACCCTATGCAGCTCGACCAGCTGTTTCAGCTGATCGGTGAAGGGCACTGGATGTTCTGGTGCAAGGTACTATGACCAGAATAGCTTCTCCGTCGAGCTTGCTTCTTCGGCTCGGAAGAACTCCGCAACGTCTGACACGCTGCGCGGCAGGTCCGCAAACGCCCCTGGGGAACTCCGAATTCGGGTTAGTAAGAAATACTTCATCTTCACATACTTGCTTTGCATACTAAACGCCTTACCCGCCGCGATCTTCTTGGCCTCCTGGATCTCCTGGAGGGCGCCCTGGGCTTCAACCCGGGCCTCTTCCGCACTTTGGCGAACCTTGGCGAGTTCGGTCTCTCGAGCCGAAACATCACCCTCCAAGGCATCGCACTTTTTCACCGCGTCCTGGAGCTCTTGCTGGACCTTGTTGAGCCTGGCCTTGAGCTTTTTACGAGCGGCTTGCTCCTTGGCAGCTTTCTCCTCGGCTTCGGCCAGGGCCTTTTTTAGGGCCTCGACCTCGGTCGTTGCTCCTACACAAATCATGACATTACAGTCAATATACATCATTTATTCTTTCCGAATATATAGCGAGTCATTGCATACCTTGCCGCTCTTCCAGCTGCTTCCTCACTTGGCCGAGCTCTCCCTCGGCCCGCTCCAGCTTCTGCTTTAGTCCGGAGACTTCGGCAGTGTGTGAGGTCGCGGCCAACAACGACACCTGCTTATTCGTATAAAGACACACTTAGTTTGTTCCCTGCAAAAATTAATTGATCCTCTGTCCGGCTTTTCTTTCCGAACACCGGACAGTGTCTCAAGGGCTACTGTCTATATTGGGACTTTTTTGTTTTTGCGTCGCTTACCTCAAAACCTGTCAGCAGGCCGATGCAGGCTTCGGTCAGTCCGCTTTTGACGGACCGAACCTTCCCAATCACCGTACCCATAAGGATACGGTGTTCATCCACAATGGAAGCGCCTCGTAGCGCTTCCAGCAGATTGTCCATTGCCTCTGGTTGGACAGAGGACACCGGCGGGACGGGCACGTCTCCTCCTTTCGAGGGAGGCTACTTGCCGGATTCCGGATCCTTGTGTGCCTCCGGAGCCGTATTCGGTTGGGGGCCGAATTGAACCTGGCCCCCATCATCAGTCCCCATGGGGATCTGTTCCCCCATGTGTCCGGCGGCCGAGGTCTCACCCTCTGGTGCCGCCCTGGCGACCTCCGGAACCTCTCCCCGGCCAGGAAGGGTCCTTCGGGATGACACCTCTATGTCGCCCTTGGCCGGGGGAGAGTGAGCGGCCAGCGGTGACTCGCTGGCCATCACCTTTGAATCCAGCGAACCTCCCGACGAGGTTCGCAGGGAGCTGTCTTTTGGGGAACGTAGTAATTTCAAAATTTTCCTACGCACGCACACATGATCATGGTTATGCATAGCAACGAGAGGGCAGAGTGTGTCCATGTACCCTCGTAGACCAAAAGCGGATGCGTTAGCACAACGCGGTTGATGTAGTCATACGTCTTCACGATCCGACCGATCCAAGTACCAAACGCACGGCACCTCCGAGTTCAGCACACGTTCAACTCGACGACGTCCCGCGAGCTTCGATCTAGCAAAGCTTCGCCGGAGAGTTTCGTCAGCACGACGGTGTGATGACGGTGATGATGATGCTACCGACGCAGGGCTTCGCCTAAGCACCGCAATGATATGATCGAGGTGGATTATGGTGGAGGGAGGCACCGCACACGGCTGGGAGAGATCAACAGATCAACTTGTGTGTCTAGAGGTGCCCTCCTGCCCCCGTATATAAAGGAGCAAGGGGGGAGGCTGGCCGGCCCTCTATGGCGCGCCAGGAGGAGGAGTCCTCCGAGTAGGACTCCCCTCTTTCCTACTCCTACTAGGAGGGGGAAGGAAGGGGGAGAGGGAGAAGGAAAGGGGGGAGCCGCCCCCCTCTCCTAGTCCAATTCGGACCAGAGGGGGTGGGGCGCGCGGCCTGCCCTAGGCCAGCCCTCTCTCTCTCTCTCCACTAAGGCCCATAAGG
>NC_057799.1:436119491-436135709 GCF_018294505.1 Triticum aestivum
GGGGGGGTTCCGGTAACCCTCCGGCACTTCGGTTTTCTCCGAAACCACCCGGAACACTTCCGGTGTCTGAATATAGTCGTCCAATATATGTATCTTTACGTCTCAACCATTTCAAGACTCCTTGTCATGTCCGTGATCATATCTGGGACTCCGAACTACCTTCCGTACATCAAAACACAAAAACTCATAATACCGATCGTCACCGAACTTTAAGAGTGCGGACCCTACGGGTTCGGGAACTATGTAGACATGACCGAGACACGTCTCCGATCAATAACCAATAGCGGAACCTGGATGCTCATATTGGCTTCCACCTATTCTATGAAGATCTTTATCGGTCAAACCGCATAACAACATACGTTGTTCCCTTTGTTATCGGTATGTTACTTGCCCGAGATTCGATCGTCGGTATCTCAATACCTAGTTCAATCTCGTTACTGGCAAGTTCTCTTTACTCGTTCCGTAATACATCATCCCACAACTAACTCATTAATTACAATGCTTGCAAGGCTTATAGTGATGTGTATTACCGAGTGGGCCCAGAGATACCTCTCCGACAATCGGAGTGACAAATCCTAATCTCGATATACGCCAACTCAACAAGTACCTTCGGAGACACCTGTAGGGCACCTTTATAGTCACCCATTTACGTTGTGACGTTTGGTAGCACACACAGTGTTCCTCCGGTAAACGGGAGTTGCATAATCTCATAGTCATAGGAACATGTATAAGTCATGAAGAAAGCAATAGCAACATACTAAACGATCAAGTGCTAAGCTAACAGAATGGGTCAAGTCAATCACATCATTCTCCTAATGATGTGATCCCGTTAATCAAATGACAACTCATGTTTATGGTTAGGAAACATAACCATCTTTAATTAACGAGCTAGTCAAGTAGAGGCATACTAGTGGCACTCTGTTTGTCTATGTATCCACACATGTACTAAGTTTCCGGTTAATACAATTCTAGCATGAATAATAAACATTTATCATGATATGAGGAAATAAATAATAACTTTATTATTGCCTCTAGGGCATATTTCCTTCAGTCTCCCACTTGCACTAGAGTCAATAATCTAGTTCACATCGCCATGTGATTTAACACCAACAGTTCACATCACCATGTGATTAATATCCATAGTTCACATCGTCATGTGACCAACAACCAAAGGGTTTACTAGAGTCAATAATCTAGTTCACATCGCCATGTGATTAACACCCAAAGAGTACTAAGGTGTGATCATGTTTTGCTTGTGAGAGAAGTTTAGTCAATGGGTCTGCCAAATTCAAATCCGTATGTATTTTGCAAATTTCTATGTCAACAATGCTCCGCACGGAGTTACTCTAGCTAATTTCTCCCATTTTCAATATGTATCCAGATTGAGACTTAGAGTCATCTGGATCATTGTCAAAACTTGTATCGACGTAACCCTTTACGACGAACCTTTTGGCACCTCCATAATCGAGAAACATATCCTTATTCCACTAAGGATAATTTTGACCATTGTCTAGTGATCTACTCCTAGATCACTATTATACTCCCTTGCCAAACTCAATGTAGGGTATACAATAGATCTGGTACACAGCATAGCATACTTTATAGAACCTATGTCTGAGGCATAGGGAATGACTTTTCATTCTCTTTCTATTTTCTGCCGTGGTCGGGTTTTGAGTCTTCACTCAACTTCACACCTTAAAACACAGGCAAGAACTCTTTCTTCGACTGTTCCATTTTGAACTACTTCAAAAACTTGTCAAGGTATGTACTCAATGAAAAAACTTATCAAGCGTCTTGATCTATCTCTATGGATCTTGATGCTCAATATGTAAGCAGCTTGACCGAGGTCTTTCTTTGGAAAACTCCTTTCAAACACTCCTTTATGCTTTCCAGAAAATTCTACATTATTTCCGATCAACAAGATGTCATTCACATATACTTATCAGAAATGTTGTAGTGATCCCACTCACTTTCTTGTAAATACAGGCTTCACCGCAAGTCTGTATAAAACAATATGCTTTGATCAACTCATCAAAGCGTATATTCCAACTCCGAGATGCTTGCACCAGTCCATAGATGGATCGCTGGAGCTTGCACACTTTGTTAGCATCCTTTGGATCGATAAAACCTTCAGGTTGCATCATATACAACTCTTCTTCCAGAAATCCATTCAGGAATGCAGTCTTTACATCGATTTGCCAAATTTCATAATCATAAAATGCGGCAATTGCTAACATGATCCGGACGGACTTAAGCATCGCTACGGGTGAGAAAGTCTCATCGTAGTCAACTCCTGGAACTTTGTCAAAAACCTTTTTTGACAAGTCTAGCTTTGTAGATAGTAACACTACTATCAGCATCCATCTTCCTCTTGAAGATCCATTTATTTTCTACGGCTTGCCGATCATCGGGCAAGTCAACCAAAGTCCACACTTTGTTCTCATACATGGATCCCATCTCAGATTTCATGGCCTCAAGCTATTTCGCGGAATCTGGGCTCATCACCACTTCCTCATAGTTCGTAGGTTTGTCATGGCCAAGTAACATGACCTCCAGAACAAGATTACCGTACCACTCTGGTGCGGATCTTACTCTGGTTGACCTACGAGGTTCGGTAGTAACTTGATCTGAAGTTACATGATCATCATCATTAGCTTCCTCACTAATTGGTGTAGGAGTCACTGGAACAGATTTCTGTGATGAACTACTTTCCAATAAGGGAGCAGGTACAGTTACCTCATCAAGTTCTACTTTCCTCCCACTCACTTCTTTCAAGAGAAACTCCTTCTCTAGAAAGGATCCATTCTTAGCAACGAATGTCTTGCCTTCAGATTTATGATAGAAGGTGTACCCAACAGTCTCCTTTGGGTATCCTATGAAGATACATTTCTCCGATTTGGTTCGAGCTTATCAGGTTGAAGCTTTTTCACATAAGCATCGCAGCCCCAAACTTTAAGAAGCGACAACTTTGGTTTCTTGCCAAACCACAGTTCATAAGGCGTTGTCTCAACGGATTTTAGATGGTGCCCTATTTAACGTGAATGCAGCTGTCTCAAATGCATAACCCCAAAACGATAGTGGTAAATCGGTAAGAGATATCATAGATTGCACCATATCTAATAAAGTACAGTTATGATGTTCGGACACACCATTACGCTGTGGTGTTCCAGGTGGCGTGAGTTGAGGAACTATTCCGCATTGTTTCAAATGAAGACCAAACTCGTAACTCAAATATTCTCCTCCACGATCAGATCGTAGAAACTTTATTTCCTTGTTATGATGATTTTCCACTTTACTCTGAAATTCATTGAACTTTTCAAATGTTTCAGACTTATGTTTCATCAAGTAGATATACCCATATCTGCTCAAATCATCTGTGAAGGTGAGAAAATAACGATACCCGCCGCGAGCCTCAACATTCATTGGACCACATACATCAGTATGTATGATCTCCAACAAATCTGTTGCTCGCTCCATAGTTCCGGAGAACGGCGTTCTAGTCATCTTGCCCATGAGGCATGGTTCATAAGTAGCAAGCGATTCATAATCAAGTGATTCCAAAAGTCCATCAGAATGGAGTTTCTTCATGCACTTTACACCAATATGACCTAAACGGCAGTGCCACAAATAAGTTGCACTATCATTATCAACTCTGCATCTTTTGGATTCAATATTATGAATATGTGTATCACTACGATCGAGATCCAACAAACCATTTTCATTGGGTGTATGACCATATAAGGTTTTATTCATGTAAACAGAACAACAATTATTCTCTAACTTAAATGAATAACCGTATTGCAATAAACATGATCAGATCATATTCATGCTCAACACAAACACCAAATAACATTTATTTAGGTTCAACACTAATCCCGAAAGTATAGGGAGTGTGCGATGATGATCATATCAATCTTGGAACTACTTCCAACACACATCGTCACTTCACCCTTAACTAGTTTCTGTTCATTATGCAACTCCCGTTTCGAGTTACTACTTTTAGCAACTAAACCAGTATCAAATACCGAGGGGTTGCTATAAACACTAGTAAAGTATACATCAATAACATGTATATCAAATATACCTTTGTTCACTTTGCCATCCTTCTTATCCGCTAATTACTTGGGGTAGTTCCGCTTCCAGTGACCAGTTCCTTTGCAGTAGAAGCACTTAGTCTCAGGCTTAGGTCCAGACTTGGGCTTCTTCACTTGAGCAGCAACTTGCTTGCCTTTCTTCTTGAAGTTCCCCTTCTTCCCTTTGCCCCTTTTCTTGAAACTAGTGGTCTTGTCAACCATCAACACTTGATGTTTTTCTTGATTTCTACCTTCGCTGATTTTAGCATCGCGAAGAGCTTGGGAATTGTTTTCGTCATCCCTTGCATATTATAGTTCATCACGAAGTTCTATTAACTTGGTGATAGTGACTAGAGAAATTTGTCAATTACTATCTTATCTGGAAGATTAACTCCCACTTGATTCAAGCAATTGTAGT
The DNA here is from genome assembly GCF_018294505.1 of Triticum aestivum. Lineage (NCBI taxonomy): Eukaryota > Viridiplantae > Streptophyta > Magnoliopsida > Poales > Poaceae > Triticum > Triticum aestivum. Next base: position 436,123,983 of record NC_057799.1, read on the forward strand.
ACCCAGACAATCTGAGCACATGTTCACTGGTTGAGCTATTCTCCTCCATCTTTTAGCTATAGAACTTGTTGGAGACTTCATATCTCTCAACTCGGGTATTTGCTTGAAATATTAACTTCAACTCCTGGAACATCTCATATGGTCCATGATGTTCAAAATGTCTTTGAAGTCCCGATTCTAAGCCGTTAAGCATGGTGCACTAAACTATCAAGTAGTCATCATATTGAGCTAGCCAAACGTTCATAATGTCTGCATATGCTCCTGCAATAGGTCTGTCACCTAGCAGTACATCAAGGACATAATTCTTCTGTGCAGCAATGAGGATAAACCTCAGATCATGGACCCAGTCCGCATCATTGCTACTAGGATCTTTCAACTTAGTTTTCATATATAAAACATAGGGAAGCAACAACACGAGCTATTGATCTATAACATTATTTGCAAAATACTATCAGGACTAAGTTCATGATAAATTAAAGTTCAATTAATCATATTACTTAAGAACTCCCACTTAGATAGACATCCCTCTAATCATCTAAGTGATCACGTGATCCAAATCAACTAAACCATGTCCGATCATCACGTGATATGGAGTAGTTTTCAATGGTGAACATCACTATGTTGATCATATCTACTATATGATTCACGCTCGACCTTTCGGTCTCTAGTGTTCCGAGGCCATATCTGCATATGCTAGGCTCGCCAAGTTTAACTCGAGTATTCCTACGTGTGCAAAACTGGCTTGCACCCGTTGTAGATGAACGTTGAGCTTATCACACCCGATCATCACGTGGTGTCTCGGCACGACGAACTTTGGCAACGGTGCATACTCAGGGAGAACACTTTTACCTTGAAATTTAGTGAGATATCATCTTATAATGCTACCGTCAATCAAAGCAGAATAAGATGCATAAAGGATAAACAGCACATGCAATCAATATATGTGACATGATATGGCCATCATCATCTTGTGCCTTTGATCTCCATCTCCAAAACATCGTCATGATCTCCATCGTCACCGGCATGACACCATGATCTCCATCATCTTGATCTATATCAATGTGTCGTCACATGGTCGTCTCGCCAACTATTGCTCTTGCAACTATTGCTATCGCATAGCGATAAAGTAAAGCAATTATTTGGCGTTTGCATCTTATGCAATAAAGAGACAACCATAAGGCTTCTGCCAGTTGCCGATAAGTTCAACAAAATATGATCATCTCATACAATAAATATAACATCATGCCTTGACCATATCACATCACAACATGCCCTGCAAAAACAAGTTAGACGTCCTCTACTTTGTTGTTGCAAGTTTTACGTGGCTGCTACGGGCTGAGCAAGAACCGTTCTTACCTGCGCATCAAAACCATAACGATAGTTTGTCAAGTTAGTGCTGTTTTAACCTTCTCAAGGACCGGGCGTAGCCACACTCAGTTCAACTAAAGTTGGACAAACTGACACCCGCTAGCCACCTGTGTGCAAAGCATGTCGGTAGAACCAGTCTCGCGTAAGCGTACGCGTAATGTCGGTCCGGGCCGCTTCATCCAACAATACCGCTGAACCAAAGTATGACATGCTGGTAAGGTGTATGACTTGTATCGCCCACAACTCACTTGTGTTCTACACGTGCATATAACATCTACGCATAAACCTGGCTCGGATGCCACTGTTGGGGAACGTAGTAATTTCAAAATTTTCCTACGCACACACAGGATCATGGTGATGCATAGCAACGAGAGGGGAGAGTGTGTCCACGTACCCTCATAGACCGAAAGCGGAAGCGTTAGCACAACGCGGTTGATGTAGTCGTACGTCTTCACGATCCGACCGATCCAAGTACCGAACGCATGGCACCTCCGAGTTCAGCACACGTTCAACTCGATGACGTCCCGCGAGCTCCGCTCCAGCAAAGCTTCACCGGAGAGTTTCGTCAGCATGACGGCTTGATGACGGTGATGATGATGCTACCGGAGCAGGGCTTCACCTAAGCACCGCAGCGATATGATCGAGGTGGATTATGGTGGAGGGGGGCACCGCACACGGCTGGGAGAGATCAACAGATCAACTTGTGTGTCTAGAGGTGCCCCCTGCCCCCGTATATAAAGGAGCAAGGGGGAGGCCGGCCGGCCCTCTATGGCACGACAGGAGGAGGAGGAGTCCTCCTCCTAGTAGTAGTAGGACTCCCCTCTTTCCTACTCCTACTAGGAGGGGGAAAGGAAGGGGAGAGGGAGAAGGAAAGGGGGGCGCCGCCCCCCCCCTCTCCTAGTCCAATTCGGACCAGAGGGGGAGGGGCGCGCGGCCTGCCCTAGGCCATCCCTCTCTCTCCACTAAGGCCCATAAGGCCCATTATTTCTCCCGGGGGGTTCCGGTAACCCTCCGGCACTCCAATTTTCTCCGAAACCACCCGGAACACTTCCGGTGTCCGAATATAGTCGTCCAATATATCGATCTTTACGTCTCGACCATTTCAAGACTCCTTGTCATGTATGTGATCATATCCGGGACTCCGAACTACCTTCGGTACATCAAAACACAAAAACTCATAATACCGATCGTCACCGAACTTTAAGCGTGCGGACCCTACGGGTTCGAGAACTATGTAGACATGACCGAGACACGTCTCCGGTCAATAACCAATAGCGGAACCTGGATGCTCATATTGGCTCCCACATATTCTACGAAGATCTTTATCGGTCAAACCGCATAACAACATACGTTGTTCCCTTTGTCGTCGGTATGTTACTTGCCCGAGATTCGATCGTCGGTATCTCAATACCTAGTTCAATCTCGTTACCGGCAAGTCTCTTTACTTGTTCCATAATACATCATCCCGCAACTAACTCATTAGTTACAATGCTTGCAAGGCTTATAGTGATGTGTATTACCGAGTGGGCCCAGAGATACCTCTCCGACAATCGGAGTGACAAATCCTAATCTCGATATACGCCAACTCAACAAGTACCTTCGGAGACACCTGTAGAGCACCTTTATAATCACCCATTTAAGTTGTGACGTTTGGTAGCACACAAAGTGTTCCTCCGATAAACGGGAGTTGCATAATCTCATAGTCATAGGAACATGTATAAGTCATGAAGAAAGCAATAGCAACATACTAAACGATCAAGTGCTAAGCTAACGGAATGGGTCAAGTAAATCACATCATTCTCCTAATGATGTGATCCCGTTAATCAAATGACAACTCATGTATATGGTTAGGAAACATAACCATATTTAATTAACGAGCTAGTTAAGTAGAGGCATACTAGTGACACTCTGTTTGTCTATGTATTCACACATGTACTAAGTTTCCGGTTAATACATTTCTAGCATGAATAATAAACATTTATCATGATATGAGGAAATAAATAATAACTTTATTATATCCTCTAGGGCATATTTCCTTCACTGTCGTGGGCCGGACTGCAATAGCATAACTAACCATGTTAATACAATAAAGACGAAAGGCAGGATACACGGGCGAGTACGAGTTTGTCAGTACTTACGACGCAGCCAGGGGCTTGCTCCGCGGGGGTTGCTCCGGACAGCTGTCAACGTCCCATGCGGTTTTATCCACGAGGGAGCCTTTCCCCTTCTTGGACGCCTCCGCCTCCAGATTTGTGGAGGCCGCCCTCTTCTTCCTTCCCCCATCAGGGGGAGGGTTGCTTTCCTCCTCCTCCTCCTCCTCGTCATCTTCGGCGGCAGAGGAGTGAGTCTTGTATTCGGACATCACGTCCGAAGTGCCCTTGCGACAGAGGCCACCCCGCCCCCCCTTGGCCTTCTTCTTGGCCTTCTTCCCCGGCGGCTGATAGGGCGCCGGGACCAGCATCTTCGCCAGGAGCGGGATGGCTGGCTCTTCGGGCAGCGGAGCCGAACTGTGAATTCGCTCCACTTTCTCCGTCCATTCCTGAAATGATAAATTAGCAAAGTTCAGTTACCCTCCTTGGACAAGCAGGTAGAGGTCACGCCTTGAGATGTGAAGGACTTACTGCGCTGGCGGGGTGGGCAAGATTGTGCCCATGATCCAAGTCTATGGCCGGTGGCTTCTCATCACCTTTGAAGAGCAGCTTCCAGGCATCTTCGTGAGTGGTGCCAAAGAGCCTCACCAAGGTCTGGCGCTTCTCCGGATCAAATTCCCATAAAGGGGAAGTTCGGCTTTGGCAGGGGAGGATCTGGCGAACTAGCATAACCTGGATCACGTCGACGAGCTTGATGTTCTTGTTCACCATGCTTTGGATGCGCGTCTGCAGCGCCATCAGCTCATCCGACGAAGACCAATTTGGGCCTTTCTCCATCCAGGAGATCAGCCACATTGGAGCCCTGGACTTAAATTCGGGAGTGGCGGTCCAAGTGGCACCGCGTGGCTCTGTGATATAAAACCACAACTTCTGCCACTCCTTGACAGTCTCCACGAACGTGCCTTGGGGCCATGTGACGTTGGGCATCTTGCTCACCATGGCTCCCCCGCACTCCGCGTGTTGGCCATCCACCACCTTCGGCTTCACGTTGAAGATTTTGAGCCATAGTCCGAAGTGGGGCTGGATGCAGAGGAAAGCCTCACACACGACAATGAATGCCGAGATGTTGTGGAAGGAGTTCGGGGCTAGATCATGGAAATCTAGCCCGCGGACGAAAGGGTGGAGTGGAAACCCTAGCCCGCGTACGAAATGAGGGAGGAACACCACCCTCTTGTTGGGTTTTGGTGTGGGGACGACTTGTCCCTTGGCCGGGAGCCGGTGGGTGATCTCTTTCGCCAGATACCCGGCCTCCCGAAGCTCGGCAATGTCCTTCTCCTTGACGGAGGAGGCCATCCACTTGCCCTGACCTCCGGATCCGGACATGGTTGGGTGTTTGCTCGGAATGGAAAAGACGAGAATTTGGGCGCTGGAGCTCGAGAATGGAAGGGGAGAGGAAGAAAGAAGGCGTGGGTGAAGAAGAGGAATCCTTATCCCCTTATAAAGGCAGTAAATATTGAAAGCCTCCCCACTCGCCTATTCCCAAGGTCTGTGTAGACGGCATGGTTGGGTTACCCACGCTCGTATTTATGAGAATCCCGCAATAAGGGGACACGATCTCTGCCTCGACAAGACGTGCCGATAAAAACCGCGCCTCGAAACATGGAGCGGCAGGACAGGAAACGGTTCGAAATAATGACTGGGCAAGTGTGATGTCACGTTACAAAAAGTTGTCGGCAGATTGGACTCGTGAAATATTATACTCTCTACGGCAGCGTGTGTGGTACTTATGTTGCAGATCCGGACATGTTCGTTGCGTCCGAAGACTATCTTGGAGTATTCGGAAGGAGGAACCCGCCTTGTAATGCCGAAGACAATCTGCGGACTGTACACCTCGTCATTGAAGCCTGGTTCAGGGGCTACTGCGGGAGTCCTGGACTAAGGGGTCCTCGGGCGTCCGGCCTGTTAGCCATGGGCCGGATTGATGGGCTATAAAGATACGAAGATCGAAGACTCTACCCATGTCCGGATGGGACTCTCCTTGGCGTGGAAGGCAAGCTTGGCGACCGCATATGAAGATTCCTTTCTTTGTAACCGACCTTGTACAACCCTAGTCCCCTCCAGTGTCTATATAAACCGGAGGGCTTAGTCCGAATAGATATACTCATAACCATAGTCAAACAGGCTAGACTTCTAGGGTTTAGCCATTACGATCTCGTGGTAGATCAACTCTTGTAATACTCATATTCATCAAGATCAATCAAGCAGGAAGTAGGGTATTACCTCCATAGAGAGGGCCCGAACCTAGGTAAACATTGTGTCCCCCGTCTCCTGTTACCATCGACCTTAGACGCACAGCTCGGGACCCCATAGCCGAGATCCCCCGGTTTTGACACCGACAACAGGTGATCGACGGAATTTGCTACCAGGCCAGAGACATGGAAATGGAGCGGCTCCGCGGAGTTGTCATGCGCGCGATTGCACGTAGTCAAGATCTTCTGGAAGAGGCCCAGCAGCCCCAAGAGCCTCCCAGTGCCAGCAGCTTCGTAGGCGGAGGCGGGTCGGAGCACTTGGAGTGAACGGCCGCAAGGGTGCTATGCTGATCATGGAGTCCGACAAGACCATCGTCGGAAGGCCGCCAGCTCAGCCTTTTAGCTTATATTTTATTATAATTGTATGCATATGTAGGTCATGACTGTTCTGGGCCTTGCCGCATTTGGCATTTTAAATTATCCTAAATATGTAAGACAATTATTAAGAATTATTAACCGTTGCCATTGTAACTTTGCCTCAACGGCGAGCAGAGCGCGCGCAGGGACGCCAGAGTGGAGCGCGCCGCGGCCGCCTCAACGGCGAGCAACCACGTGGTCAACCTTCTGCCATCAATAAATTTTGACCTTGTTTCTCGTCACATTGCTGATTACAACGCAATAAGTAATTGCAAATCTGTTCACAACTATCAAACTAATATGTGTTCACACTTAGCACCGGGCTATAAAACCACCCACTCAAAAATTGCTTCATAGTTCCTTTCCTCATCACCCACAAAACTGGTTTTTTCTGTCAAGTCATTCCGCCATGACCGGTAGGAGGAGTTTAGGGTGAACATAGAACCAGGCAGCAAAGACTAAGGCCGCGGAAGCACTATAGAGGTCCCGCCGCAAAGCCGCAGCCGCAACAGAGATGTCCCGGCACGCCGCGAAGCCCTCGAACAAGCTCTCACGGGCACGCGAGGGCTCTCACAAGCGCATTCGCGATGTCGGCCATCGCGACGAGCCGACGTTCCTGTAGTCCTTCGCCGGTGACGACAACATTCTCGCTGGCGTCACTACGCAGCAGGAGCTGGTTGACGGCTTGATGAAGTTGCTCAAGATCAGCGATGCCTCGGTTGACAAGGCAACCGGCCTCGTCAAGCAACTCATGGGTGACAATGCGAAGCTCCTCAAGTTGGTCGCCGAGAAGGAGGAGGAGGCCACCAGGTGGAAGATGCTGCATGAGCAGATTAGTGTCTCGGAGATGACGCTGAAAGCAGTCGTTGAGGAACTGATGGGTGGCTTGAGGAAGCTCCGGATCAAGCGCGAGCAGGAGGTGGAGGAATTTGTGGCTGCTTTTAAGCAAAGTCGTGAGGAATTGAAGAAGGAGCTGGAGGATTTCACCGCCCAGCGATCCATCGACGAGTAGAGACAGTAGCGACCCAGATCATTGTCTGCAATTTCCTTCTTCTCTTGCCCCCGTGTCTTCCGGGCTTTGCCGCATGTGGCATTTTAAATTATCCAGAATATGTAAGACAATTATTATCTGCGCCATTGTAAATTTATCGTCGTATTATCCATTGCCATTTTATTTGTGGTCGTATTATCCGTTGCCCTATGTGACAATTTAAATTAGGGCGGAATATGAGTTGAAAACAAGAACAAAGCAAATGCTGCCATGGGATCACAAGCAAACACCCTCCGTCCAGGTGCTTTAATTAACCCATTAATGGAGAACTTGTGAGCGAGGCTGGCGGCGGCTGGTGCATGGAGGTCAAAGAGCTCGCTTCCCGGTGAGCATGGGCGGCCTTGCTGCTCGCACGTGTCTCGTCGAGCCTGGACAGGATGCATGCGTCCCGTCGAGCCTGCTGGACGCACGCCACCGAGTATGGTTAAATTTCGACACGATTAATATAATACAACCTTTTGCGATATTAACATCTCAGTTTTTTGTTTCAAAAAGGACTTCGTTGGCTACTAATGTGTGCGCCTCTTCTCAAACTGGATGCTTTTTTACCACGGCATATATGTGCCATGTCATGAAACCATGCCAAGTTTCATGTTTTTGGGTGACTTTTTGATTTACTGGGATTTAAAAACTGAGATTCTCAATGTTACAGGACGGCGACAAGTTTGTAATTCATTCCCATTCCTTAAATGAGACCTAAACATGCACCCAATGACACATGTACGATTTCCCACCCATTTTGCCTAACTGGAGCATGTGGTTGTAGTTCAAATTTGAATTATGGACTACATTAAATGCATAGAAAACTTAGTAATTAGTAATATATATACAATGGCCAAACGAACCCTGAACAGTTTCAAATTTCAGCCCGACACTCCTGTTATTCTATGTTGCCTATAGAAAACAAAGTTCAAGGCGAGAAGAGGCAGCGATTATTGTTTCGCCCACAAGAGGGGCATGTTTCCCTACCGGAACCATGAGGGTTGCGACAGGCTCCGGTTTGTAAAAGGCTTGTAATATAGCTTCGCCCAAATTGGACAATTATATGTACCATGTAGTGACACCATGCCAAGTTTCATGATTTCCTGGTGAGTTTTGGATTTATAGAGATTTAAAAACCGAGATTCGCAATGTTTGTGGCCAAGCCAGGACGGTGAGACGGTTGAATTCGCTCCCATTCGTTCCCATTCGTTCCATGGGACCTAAACATGCACCCCAAGGAAACATGTCATTTTTTCTAGCCATTTTGGTGCACTGGAGCATGTATTTGTAGTTCGAATTTGAATTATGGACATTAAATGCCAAGAAAACTCAATTAATGAATAAAAAAGGTCAAACGAACCCTGAATAATTTCAAAGTTCAGCGCGAATCTCCAGCTGTTCCGTGTCGCGTGTAGAAGAAAATACGAGGCTAGAAGAGGGAGTGATTATCATTTGGCCCACAAGGGGACACGTTTCCCTATCGAAACCACGAGGGTTCTTGCGACAGGCTCCGGTTTGTAAGAGGTTTGTAATAAAGCTTGGCCCAAATTTGCAATGTTTTTACCACGACATATATGTGCCATGACGTGACACCATGCCACCTTTGATGACTTTCTGGTGAGTTTAGGATTTACAGGGACTTAAAAACCGAGATTCGAAATGTTTGAGGACGAGCCAGGACACCGGTACGGTTGTAATTCATTCCCATTCCCAGCATGAGACCTAAACATGCACCCAAGGGCACATGTATAATTTTTCTAGCCATTTTGGTGAACTGGAGCATGTATTTGTAGTTCAGATTTGAATTATGGACATTAAATGCCTAGGAAACTCAATTAGTGTATAAAAAGGCCAAACGAACCCTGAATAAGTTTAAATTTCAGCATGGATATCATGTCATTCCATGTTGCCCGTGGAAGAAAACACAAGGCGAAAAGAGGCAGTGATTATGTATCGTCCACAAGGGGGACACGTTTCTCTATCGGAACCACGAGGGTTCTTTGAGAGAAGCTCCGGTTTGTAAGAGGCTTGTAATAAAACTTGGCCCAAATTGGACAATGTTTTTACCACGACATATATGTGCCATGACGTGAAACCATGGCACCTTTGATGACTTTCTGGTGAGTTTAGGATTTATGGGGACTTAAAATCCGAGATTCGAAATGTTTGAGGACGAGCCATGACACCGGTACGGTTGTAATTCGTTCCCATTCCTGGCATGGGACCTAAACATGCACCCAAGGACACATGTATAATTTTTCTAGCCATTTTGGTGAACTGGAGCATTAATTATGGACATTAAATTCCTCGGAAACTCAATTAGTGTATAAAAAGGCCAAACGAACCCTGATAAGTTTAAATTTCAGCACGGATGTCCTGTCGTTCCATGTTGCCCGTAGAAGAAAATACAAGGCGAAAAGAGGCAGTGATTACGTTTCGCCCACAAGGGGGACACGTTTCCCTATCAGAACCACGAGGCTTCTTTGAGAGAAGCTCCGGTTTGTAAGAGGCTTGTAATAAAACTTGCGCCACAATGGACGAAAAAATTCCTCGACATATAAGTGCCATGTCGTGACACCATGCTAGGTTTCACGACTTTCGGCTTAGTTTTGGATTTATGGGGATTTAAAAACCGAGATTATTCTCACGACATGTTTTCAAATAGCACACGGTTCACTCACGAAAGCCGATATTCAATGAAAACTTCGTGGAAACCATATTTTAAAGTTTCATAAAAATCTGAAAAATGTGGGATGTTAAGAAGGTGATGTTTTATTGCGACACAAAATTTCAAATTGAAAAACATTACGAGATGTGAGCTATGAAAAAGACTAATTCAACCCTGAATAGTGACATTACTATTCGACACTATTCAACACTGATTTTGTCTTTTTCATAGCTCACATCTCGTAATGTGTTTCAACTTGAAATTTTGTGTGACAATAAAACATCATCCTCTTAACATCCCACATTTTTTCAATTTTTTTTGAAACTTCAAAACATCTTTTTCTCGTGGTTTTCACCGGTTTCCACCGAATGTTGTTTTATGTATGATATCCCCCCCGCTGCGCGCGCGATCTGAGTCGTGCGTTCTGATTGGCCAGAACCCAAACCCCGCGGATCGTACGTCTGCACCGTTGGATTCTCCTTGATCGAAGGGCGATCCTCATCCCTTTTGACAGCACATGTAAATGTTTTCAAATAGCCCCTCCAAAAAAATGTTTTCAAATAGCACACGGTTCACACACGAAAGCCGTGTGCCTACCAAACCGTGGCCGATGCACCCCCCCTTTACTGCGCGCGTGATCTGAGTCATGCGTTCTGATTGGCCAGAACCCAAACCCCACGGATTGTACATGTGCACTGTTGGATGCTCCCAGATCAAACGGCAACCCTGAGCCCTTTCAACAGCGTGAAACGCCTTAATGGCAAGGAGGAAATTCTTATCAGCAAGGGCCGGCTTCCCATCCGCTAGCCTAGTCGAATAGAATGCAGAAGTTAAGCGTGCTCGGGCTGGAGTAGTCCAAGGATGGGTGACCCGGTGGGAAGTTGCATATCTCAAGCTTCATTTAAATGCTATGACACGGTCATTATAGAGATATATTAATATATCTCTATAGTGACCTATCATGGCAATTATATAAACCTTGGGATCCTTGTTTTTCTAATTTGTAGACTATGTTTTTATGGGTTATTTTTTGCTCTAAAAAAATTAAAGAATGATCGATCGGACTTGTCAGGGCGATTATATAAACCTACTATGTTTTTATGGGTTATTTTTTCCTCTAAAAAATTAAAGAATGATTGACTTGACCTGTATGGCGATTATATAAAACCTTTTCAGGTTGCATGCAGGGTATAGGGGGCAGGGTTTTCTTCTCGAGCATGTCTCCCTTGTGCGGCTTATAGACGCGGCACATATCTGTGCGCTCGCCGAGGTATATATACTATCCTTTACCGACAATTAGGGGGCCCCACACAATCTATCCCTTTGACCCATCAACGAGAAGGGTTTGACCATGATGGTTTCCTATTGATACTAGTAAGGTACACGTGCATTGCACGCATGAGATTTGGTAACCAAATTATGAATAAATACCACACTATAGCATGTTAGCTTTGAGTCATATATGCATGATGTAGATGTTTGTTTAATTCTTATAGTTCATCTCATCCAAAATCAATTAGTTTTATAAAAAAAATCTATTTTAAGATTCATGGAATTGTGCATTGTAAAGGTAAAAACAAAAAGTGACAATTCATTTAGAAAAAAAAGGTTTGGGCAATTAAGATATGGAAGATTCTAGAGAACAAAGGAGAAGTGCTTGTATTTTGAGGTTTGTGCATTATGCTTAAGTTCAACCATGGAATCTTCTAGATTGTACATGCATGTGGCAGAATCTGGTGGAATGTAGATGATATCCAACAGCCAGTAGTGCTCGGATTTGCCATCTCTGTACCGTCGGATTGGCTTCATCCAATGACCAACTTTCAAAGTTATTCGCACACTATATAGGTGTATAGATGTGTGTGTGTGTATATGTGTGTGTGTGTGTGCCATGCTAGACCA
>NC_057799.1:436135969-436139586 GCF_018294505.1 Triticum aestivum
CGCCTCGAAGTTGGGAAACGGACATCATACATATTGAACCAGGCTTGGAGTCGGGTATGGTGTTCGGTTTGTAATGTACTCCCTCCGTAAACTAATATAAGAGCGTTTAGATCACTACTTTAGTGATCTAAACACTCTTATATTAGTTTACAGAGGGAGTAGTTGGTGGCCCATCAAAGTTGTGCATTTGGGATTGAAAGTACATGTAGTCCCCATGTGTTGTTTTGGTAATTAATTAATCACAATCCTTATGGACTAATGTTTGCATTGAGATATACAAAATGGAGTTCATTGGAGTATCTTAAGGGTTGCCATGCTTAGAGCTATGGTTTGAGCCATAATGGATCAAGATCTTAAAAGGATGATTTGAATGATGAATTCTTGGAGTGGCTCAAAGATATGATCATAATGGACTCATGTGTTGAGTCATGATTGAGCAAGCTATTCAAGTGAAGAATTCAATATACCCTTCATGACGTCAAGATTAAACATGGAGTAGAGATATCGGTTGACCAAGTTGAAGCTCGGAGATTGAACTCTAAATGGTCAACACACGAGCGCAAATGATGCACCACATAAGATCTTGTGGTATGATAAGAAATTATCAATTGCACTCTGTGTACTAACCCATACTATGTGTTGTCTATGTTTTTGAGGGTTAGGTGATTCTCATGGGCTCGCATCAAGAGAGAGATTTCAAGTGTCTATGAGAGGATGACATCAAGTGTTGGTGATCATGGTTGATAAGGGCAAGTTCTAGATAACCATCTCGAGGGATTACATGCTTGAAGCTTGTGGATGATCACATGATGGACAAGTGAAGATGAATACAAAGCAAAGCCTCCCATATTGTGTATGGGGGAGCTACTTGAAGACTTCACCAATGTCTTGCCTTCAAATTGAGCCAAGAAGAAACATCAACATCAACATCAAGTGAAAGGCTTGAGTCAAAGGTATTAGTTCCTTTGGCGTTAGTGTTGTGGAGAGATGACCACCGAAGAAAAATATACACTCAAGAATGGATTCTCGATAGCTATGTAGTATAGATCTTTTATGTTTCTTGAGTTATAGGGGTCCCGCACTATTAAGAGGGGATCAAAGGGGTTAGTGATAGATTTGCTCAAGTCAACATCTTCTATTTCTACTTCCTCACATCATATTCAAACATAGGCATATTTCACTCCTATCCAATACAAATACAATATGCCTATACATCTACCAAAGTAAATCCATAGCCAAATAGGTTCCCCAAAGTATATGATCTTACCTTTCCATACTTTTCACCCTACATTTTGGTTTATCTTGGGTGGTTCTCTATGTGAGGACTTGGAGCTTTTCCATAGCTTCAAAACGAGCCCAAGATCATCAAAATCGGAGTCCGGATGTGAAAGTTATGCATGTTTTACTTTTGGGGCGGCTGCAGTTTTTGTGTTGGCCGGATGTCCGAGCTTTTCCCCGGATGTCCGGCCACTGCTATCCAGAGGGTGTCTGATTTTTGTGAAATCGCCGGATGTCCGGCCCCTGGCCCGGATGTCCGGCCGTAGATGTCCAGAAACCTTACCGAAATGCTGTTTGTATACGCCGGATATCCGGCACTTGGCCGGATGTCCGGGGCCCCAAGTTTTGCCAGATGTCCGGGCTTCGGCCAGATGTCCGGGCCCTGTAATCTGTTTTCCACATACGTGTGTGTGATTCTCAGCCGCCGGATGTCTGGCCATTGCCCGGATGTCCGGCCCGGCGCTGCCACTTACACTAAAACGGCTAGTTTTCTTGGCACACTATATATACCCTTCTACCCATCCGGTAGAGGGTTGACCACTTCATCTCAAATCGCCCCAAGAACACAAGTGGCTCCCTCTCACTTCTCCTACACCAAATCTTAGATCCCGGAGAGATTTGTGGGAGTTCTTGAGAGTTTTTCCAATCAAGTGATAGATCCACTCCCTCTCCCTCTCTTGACCAAAGGAATTCGTGATTTGAGCAAGTCTTGAGCATTTCCCCTTTGTTCTTGTTACTCTTGGAGGTTGGAGACTCCTAGGCGGTAGGAGTGCTCCGGTGAGGAATCAACTTGTGATTTGTCCCTCGGAAAGTTTGTGAAGGTTTGGAGGCCGCCTCAAGGTCTACCACTAGTGGTTGAGAATCGCCTTCGTGGTGATATCTAAAGGAGAATAGGGTGAGCCTTCGTGACGTTGGTGTGCCTTCGTGGTAACATCCACCTCTCTAACGGTGACTAGCTTCCCTCCAAGGAAGTGAACATCGGGATACATCCTCGTCTTCGTGACTTTGGTTATCCCTAACCCTAACTCCTTACTTGTGGTTTACTTTGGTCACTTGACCGTGCATTGTCGGAGTAATTGGACACGGGTATCCCGAAGACGGCAAGACAATATTTCAAGACATCGGGGCTAGCAAAGCCCCTCAGTCCGACTGCCCAGACGCTCCTGCCGGCTCCCCGTCTGACTGCTCCACCCGGCTGGCTGCCCGGCCGGCTGCCAGCTGACCGACTGCGCCGACCAGCCGGCTGCCGACTGCAGCCCGACTCGACACCGACGAGACGGTCGTACCCGAGCACTATTCACGTGTCACCCCAGCCATCATGTATAGTGTCACTTGTCCCCTGGCACTATTCATGAAGTGACCTAGGAGACAAGTATGACACTCACCCATGCCCCCCATGCCACTAGCTAGCTTACATACAAAGCTACCTCACACTATAAAAGGAGCCATCCATCCATCCAAAGACACTCACTCTCACGCACACTCACAGCCATGAGCATGACCGGCCACTAGCATGCCCTATATGCATATACCAGATCAGTTGCACTTGGCACTGATCTCAGATACAGCTCCAAGAGCAACCCTGTACCAGATATACTACAGATACACAGACATGCAGGAGTAGGGGTATTATCTCTCCGGAGAGCCCCGAACCTGGGTAAACTAGCGCGTGCTACTCGCATACCCGCTCCCGGTCCTATCAGCAGCAGTCTTACCCTCACACTAAGCCCTTGTGGCATCTGTCGCCTCGCACCCCCCCGTGAGAATACCACGAAAGTTGGCGCCCACCGTGGTGTGGTACTATGCTACCGCGCTGCTGCTGGTTTCGCAGTCCGGGCGGGACCATTTTCGCCATCATCACCGCGGCATCGCCATCGTCTCTCCGGTAGCGCTCGGGGGCCCAGCATCGACACGCCCCTGGAGCGGCCGCGAGGGGCGAAGCATCCTCGCCGTCGGCCTCTTCGCATGGGCTTCGCTTCGGTTGGCCGCATCCATCCACGCGCCGCCCGCGTCCGCTCTCCTCTGGGCTGCGCCTAGCTCGGGGTGGAGTGCGCGTTTGCTGCTCCATCCGTAGCCATACGCTACTCATACCATACCCCGTACACTAGCCATACATTGCCTCGCTTTGCTCCAGCGGGCAGCCCCGGCCTCCTCCTACTCCGCACGAGCACCAGCGTCGGGCCACGCCCGAGCTCCTCCGCCTGCGCGTGCCCCCGTGGCCTCGACCGCCGGCTGCCGCCCGGCCCATCCGCCTCCTGCCCCGCGCCCGGCTTCCGCGCGGCCAACCCCGAGCTCGGCCCCTCTGCATCGGCCCGCACCTCCACAAACATGTGCCCCGG